>NC_087260.1:29214700-29419700 GCF_037042905.1 Lytechinus pictus
TCTAGTATCTACGATACTAAATATGTAAAGTAAGTGCTCAAATGTGTATTTTAGATGAAAATAAAAACACTATCAAAAGAAGTGAGCGGGATTTAAATGCAAATCCTGACGGCCAGAAAAATGAGATATTCTATTCGGGAAAAACATTCATTGACTGCTATGTTTGAGTGATATTGTAATGTTCGATGATACTCGAGTGAAGTTCACAATACTGAACGTGTACCAAAGTTTTAGACAGGTTTTGAGGTCATTTCAATAGTAACACAGAAACTATTTAGCTAACTTTCGTCACCCAAAGATATACTGGGTAAGACGAAAAAAATAGTAAATGAAAAAACACGTGCCAAATGCTCACTTAAAATGTACAAACCCTCTCACTTTTGTGAAGTGGTATAAGATATTACAATACGCCTGAATAAATATGAATATTATTTCTTTACCGTTGGTGGAACAGGATCATTGACAATGTCTATATCAACTATTCTTGCTTGCTTAATTTTATCCTCACCGATGGCACTGATGTTATCGAACACCTGTAAAATGATAAATAAAGAGCTTAGTTTCTAAGATGATAATATAAACAAAGAATCTTCTTGACAGTTCTCATCAGTAGCGTCTCGTGGGCCACGGTATGGAGGGGGGGGGGTGGGGCACCAGCAAAAAAAAAATTGAGTCACTTGAAGCGTGCTCAATTGCCAGGTAAACTGACCCAATAGAGAAATTTTAAGGACTGTGCCATTAAACCGATATGTATCTCACTGATCAAAATGCGAGCGCGAAGTGCGGCCTGATTTTTCTTATATTTAGTCCCCCAAACGGTAATCATAGGCAAATTCAGTTTGTAATCATGATACGTACCTGTCTCACTAAACAAACAATGCGAGCGCGAAGCGTGAGCTGATTTAAAAAAAAATATTATACTGACCCAAACAGGGACATTTTAAGGACTGTTTTTTTAGGAATTCACGAAGAGCTTACTTATCTCACCATGGTCATGATTTTGTGAGCATTACACCTAAAACACATTAAGCACTTTTTGGAGTAATTGTAACGATGAACATGAGTATTTCACTCTGATTCATATCTGAAGAGGGGCATTCTAAGGCATGTTGTAGGAATTCACTAAGACCATATAGTCCGGTCTGTTAGCGTCAAAAACACCCTACTTGTGGACACGGTGGACAAAAGCATGATTTTTTCTCCAGACCTTTGTTTATGTATAAGAATTAAAAATTGGGTATGCTCCAAAAAATCTGGCTGCAGGAACAGAGAAAAAATGGGTGAAAGAGTCAGAATTTATGAGTTTAGATTGGTCTGATATATAGACTAGCGCTAGTGCAAAACTCAATAGCAGTGCATTATTTTGCATTGGTTTAGTTCTTGAATTCAGACCCTTTTTTAACATATATGTTCTGTTTGTCCTCACATCTCAATGCACCAAATATCTGAATGCAGATGCTAAACAAGCCGAAGGGTGGCAGTGGAGGGGGTTGGATGTTGGTATGTATGTACATATTTTGGTCTTGGGGTAAAGATGTGCAAAACACATTTTTTGAATGTGTTGGAAATGGTGTTGCCATGGTAACAGTGTATTATGGCAAAAATAAGGTAAAAATCTTACAGTTAGAACTACTTCCTCTGTTTTTAACCGATTCTCAAGAAATTTGGCACACACATTGGTCTTGAGGTGAAGATGTCTAAGACACATGTTTGTGTGTCTTTCAGAAATCTCGTTGCCATGGTAACAACATATTATATGGTGAAAATTGGGAAAAAAACTTACAATTCAAACTGCTTCATCAGTTTTCAATCAATTCACATGAAATTCGGCACACACATTGGTATTTAAGTAAAGATGTACAAGGCACTTTGTGTGTGTTTCAGAAATTGTGTTGCCATGGTAACAACATATTGTATGGCAAGATTTAGGTAAAAACCTTGCAATTTGAACTACTTCATCAGTTTTGAAACAATTCTCATGAAATACAGCTCACACATTGCCCTTGGGGTAAAGATGTGCAAGAACCTTTTTTTTTTGCATTTGTCAGAGAGTGCATTGCCAGGGTAACCACATATGATAGCTAGAAATGCAGGAAAACTCATCGTGGATCAATCTACTTCTCAGTTTTCAGCCTGTACTCATAAATTTGACACACATATTCATTTTGGGTAAAGATTCATATTCAGTGTGAAAGGGGAATCCAGCCTTGGTGTAACATGTTGTGTGGAAAAGGAGAAAAATAAGAATGGTGAAAGTTTGAAAGAAATCGGACAAGCAAAATTTATGGCTGCTTTAAAATTAAGATCCCTAAGACTACTAGTATGTAGATTTCAAATTGGCAACTGGGTAAGTAAATTATGACAAGGGGCGAGGCCGCAAGGACAACTTTCCCATAGGGCTTGTACTTAATTATCAGGATTTTTGGTTTTCTCCTAAATCCCTATTCCATTGGGGCCGTAATATAAACCCGGTAGTATATTGTTTTATGTCCTCATGAAAGAAAGATATAATTTGAAGTAAAACTTTTGAAAAAGACATTTAAGCCAATTAATTATTCCAGTACATGGAAGAGTGGTCCTTGCCTTACATCACTATGACATCACATATGCGGCCAATTTGAAGTCTTCATGGGTAGAGTGATTACCAATGTTTACAACTTTTATATATTCACAAATTTCTTATGGTTTGTCCGATATAGTTCAAACTTTGACCTACAAACTTGTCTGATTTTTCCTTTTCCTCAATAATATTTATAGGTTTTTTTTTTTTTTTTGGGGGGGGGGGCGGAGGAGGTCCTTAAAAACTGACAACATAAAAATATAGAAGATTAAAGGCCATGACCATTAGGAACTTAAACACTCTTTTAAAAAAGCACCCCTTCCATTTTTTTTGGGGGGGGGGGCTTTAGAAAATTGCCACATAAAGAGTAAAAGGAAATTATTACTAGGAACTTAACCCCCCCCAAAAAAAAAAAAAAGGGGGAGAAAAATCCTTTACACTTCAGCGTATTAATTTAAAGCCTAAAACATTCTGCTTTGATAAAAGATCGTTTTCGGTGCCCAATTAATCAATGTTTTATTCATCTTCTTCAGCTCAGTCTTTGTTCATTTCAGTTCCTACTCTGACATTCTTACATCACTTTTTGTACTTTTGATCTTTACCATACGTTCTTGTTTTGTTCCCTCTCTCCCCCTCTTTGTCTCCCTCTCTAAGTACATTTTTCTTAGCTATTTTAATTCATTATCATCTAGCAACAATTATTCCATTTTGAATACTTACACCTACACCGAAATATAATAACATGACATTCATTTTTTTTTCATAATCTTTTAAACTCCATTTTGGCTACACTCTGTCCTGAATAATACTATTAGCAATATTTAATGTCTAGTTTAAAGAATTGAAGAAATGACTGTCATATTATATTTTGGTAAAGGTGCATCAAATTCATATTAACAAGGTTGCAGCATTCAGAATGGAATAACTGTTGCTTGACAAAAATGGATTTAGTTATTTTCCAAAAATCCTCTGTGAAAATTTTAGTTTTATCACTGAGTTTTCCAATTCTTGCAGTTACCACCATCTGAAAGGGATATGACTAGAATATAAGTATATGTAGAGAAATGAAAGTCATCATTTGCTCAATGAACAGTGAATAAGTTTGTCTTTACTCCAATGGAAAATTATTTGCATTTTTTTTATGACAGTCAGAGTTTGCATCCAACAATTTTGCTACTGAAACATAATATTTATTTTTTTGACAATGGGAGATGTAGGATAAAGCAGGGGCTGTCACAGAAATATACTGAAAAAATTAAATGAAAGAAAATAGAAGGCTAAAATCTATTGTGCGCATATGGATATTTTTGATATGGTATGTTATTGAGTCATGGATTTGCAAGTGAATTTCTAAACCAAGTGCAGAGATTTTTGTATGTATTTGTATTTCTATAATTAGTTGCATGATAAAAGGTACACTTTAAAATATGTCAGAAAAAATATACTTGGAGAGAGAGTAAAACAAAAAGGAGAGAGGAAACAGAAGGAGATGGTATGGTGAAGCTCAAAATCAAGAGTGATGTGATAAAGTTAAAAAGAAAGAGTAGGAACGGAATATGAATAAAAGACTGAGTATGAGAATATAAATAAACAATGATTAATTGGGTACCGCAAACAATTTTGTATCAAATCAGAATGCATTAAATTTCAAATGAATGGTCTGAAGTGCAAAGGACTCTTCTTACCTTTTAAGGGGGGGGGGGCATGTTTCTGCTCAAAAATATATCAGCCCCCTATTTTTTCGGGGGGGGGGGTTAAGTTCCTAGTCATAATTCTTTTACTTTTACTTTTTTAGGTCATTTTCTAAAGACCCCCCCCCAAAAAAAAAAAAATAGGAGGCTGATATATTTTTAATGTCTTGCTTTAAAAATGCAAACACCCCTGAGGGGCAAAGGCGTAGACTGGTTTAAGCATGGGGAGGTAGAACTAAAAGTGGTATGGGGAGGGGTACACATCTTGGGGAGGTGGAACTAAGGTTTGGAAAATCAGCTGTTGAAAGTAGAAGGGGTACACATTTCGTTTTGCTTGCCAGTGTTGGAACTCCTCTGCCTCAGCGAAATGTTTCACATTCACCCAGTGTACCCCCAGCCTATGCCCTTGAGGGGATGCTTATTTTAAGAGTGTTTATCATTTGTATGTTCCTAATGGCCACTGCCTTTAACCTTCTTTATTTTGATGTCAGATTTTACGGACCAATCCCGCCCCTCCCCCCAAAACCTAGAAATATTAATGAAGGTGATTTATACCCCCACACTCTGGCGTGAACATTTTAATGCAGAGAAGACATTTAGAATTTAATATGAATCTTTACCCCAAGATGAATATTTCTTCCAACTTTTATGAGCACTGACTAAAAACAGGGGAAGTAGTTTGATCCACAATGAGTTTTCATGCATTTCTGGCTATCATATGTGGTTACCATGGCAATGCACTCTCTGACAAATGCACAGAAAAAAGGTTCTTGCACATCTTTACCCCAAGGCAAATGTGTGAGCCAAATTTCATGAGAATTGGTTCAAAACTGATGAAGTAGTTCAAATTGCAACATTTTTACCTAAACTTTTCCATATAACATGATGTTACCATGGCAACACAATTTCTGAAACACACACAAAAATCGCCTTATACATCTTTACTTTAATACCAATGTGTGTGCCGAATTTCATGAGCAATGATTGAAAACTGATGAAGCAGTTTGAATTGTAAGTTTTTTTCCCAATTTTCACCGTATAATACATTGTTACCATGGCAACAAGATTTCTGAAAGACACAAAAAAATGTGTCTTAGACATCTTCACCTCAAGACCAATGTGTGTGCCAAATTTCATGAGAATCGGTTAAAAACAGAGGAAGTAGTTCTAACTGTAAGATTTTTACCTTATTTTTGCCATAATACACTGTTACCATGGCAACACCATTTCCAACACATTCAAAAAATGTGTTTTGCACATCTTTACCCCAAGACCAAAATATGTACATACACACCAACATTCAACCCCCTCCACCGCCACCCTTCGGCTTGTTTAGCATCTGCATTCAGATATTTGGTGCATTGAGATGTGAGGACAAACAGAACATATGTTAAAAAAGGGTCTGAATTCAAGAACTAAACCAACGCAAAATAATGCACTGCTATTGAGTTTTGCACTAGCGCTAGTCTATATATCAGACCAATCTAAACTCATAAATTCTGACATTTTCACCCATTTTTTCACTGTTCCTGCAGCCAGATTTTTTGGAGCATACCCCATTTTTAATTCTTATACATAAACAAAGGTCTGGAGAAAAAATTATGCTTTTGTCCACCGTGTCCACATAATTCCGCTAACAGACCAGACTAATACGTATTTCACTAACCAAATGATGCGAGCGCAAAGCGCGAGCTGATTTTTTTTTTTAATCCCAGCTCATTTTGTATTATTTAGAAACAGATATTCGATTGGTTGTTTAAAATTGGGGACCTTTTACTATTCTGTGCTTTTATCATATCCCATCAATCATACGAATTATTGAAGCTTACGAAAGAAATCGAGCACTGAATCTTATATATGCCTAATTTTTAAATTTGCCTCAACTAAGTAGTGTAGAGAAAATATCCGAAGGGGCCACGGGATGAAAAAAAAAAGAAAGACTGGAAAAAAGGGGGTCTTCACTCCCGAATTATGATGATTTAGGGATTTATGTCACGGAAATGGGGAAGGGGCACGGGCCGGATATGCACCCAGATGGATATATCTGTGGGTAACGACATTACTTTACCACTCGGCTATATTGATTAAAACCAACATCCCCATATTCATTATGGAAGAAATTAATCAAACAAACACTCTAAATAATGAAATTTCAAATCAACATAAATTTTGAAAGGTTCGAGTGACAACCTTTACTAAATGTTATATCTAACCTTGCATAAAAGCTAAATCTAACATTTTAAATATTTGGTCGAACCATTTGAAGTGGTAAATGCAACATTTAGCCAAGTTTGTCACTCGTCCAACCTTCCAAATGTTGATTTTACATTTCCCCTTTTTAGAGTGAACAAACAAATTAACAGAAAAAAAAGATAATAAACGAAGAATAAGCAATAACAGACTTACGCTGTCCGCCATACTGGCTTTGTCATTGTCCTGGAATATTGTGTGACGAATAAATGTGAAGCCATTCTTCATATAGTCAGGATTCTGCAGAATTAATACAATTGATAAAATCAATTAAAAGAACGATATCAATTCATACCATATATGAGTAAATTCTGTTTTTTTTTTCTTTATGGAGGAGGGGGATGGTAGTTTAATACGTAGATGAATGCCGGAACCCCATGGGGGATCTAGCCAGAAATAACCAAAACAAATTTCTAACAAATTTCTGACATGATGGCTATCACCATTTTGGAGACTCTCTGTCTCAAATTTTTTTTTGGCAAAGCAGAAAAATATCAAAGTAATACCTCGTCCTTCATGTCCTGTATGATAATGACGGAAGATTTTGTATTAAAAAAAAAGGGGGGGGGGGGCAGCACTTGTGGATCTACATCTCTTCTGCTCTTTTAAAGAATGAAAATATGTGGGATTTTTTGTGGTGGGTTGGGGTTGTTTTCCACGAATTAATTTGTCACCATGAGATCAGGATAAGAAGAATGATAAAGTATTTACACTACATTCGGATCTTAGTACAGGAAATGTGTCCCAAGTCTTTTGGTGTATCTCCAATGATCCTTTCGGTGCGAGAAGTCTTATTAACGCCGGCACTTTTCTGAAATTAAATCAAATAAGAAGAAAAATGAAAAGATACATGATAAACATTACATTTAAGTGGAGCATCAATTAACATTGAAATAATTCAACTCAAATATGAACAAAATTAAAAAGTGCATAAAATTAGACTTGCAAATACATAATTATCACAGATCTCGTATTGAATTATGAATACCGATAAAGGTGACGTAATATTGAAACCAATGTATAATTATTCATAATTGATTAATAAAAAACGGAGAGCTTTATTTCAAGAGTGCCATTATAATACTATCAACTCTCTCTCTTAAACAAGATTAATATGTAACTTGAGAGATGAGGTTAGTAGGTCCATGGCAAAACACAAACCGTGAAACGGAAGTTCACTCGAATGTAAAATTTGTTAAATAAACAAATGAGTAAAAGTAAATAATTATGAAGGTTATGGCCCCCATCAAAGTTTTGATTTGAGAGGTCGAGCAGCTCCTCATTCAACGTGTTTAGGGATAGTATATATTAATGACATTCTTTTCTAAAGATCTACAAATAATTATAGACATTATTCATGCTTCTATGAGAGAGAGTGAGAAGAAAAAAATGATCGCGAACCATTAAATAGGAATTTAATAAATTTGCACCATATACAGTCCGACCTCTCTTATCCGGACACGTTGGGACCAGCACCAATCCGGATAAGGGATTTATCCGGATCTGGGAGACCCAATATTAAATGCACACAGCTGCTGCCTCGATCCCTGAAACGGCGGTAGCTACACGTTATCTATTGTATTTGTAGTGGGCGTACAGACAGTATTCACTGCAGTGTCAGTGCAAATTATAGGCGGTATTTTTACAGAAATGAAATCGAACGATGGCCAAAACTGTTGGATAATTTGGCTTACCTTTAGAATCCAATGTCATGAATCGATTACAAAAATCTCTAGATTTTAAAACGAGAAAACAACGGATACGACGTACCGGTACTTGTTAACTTTTTTAGAAATAACGTTTTTGAGATAAAAGCGGATACATGGATACTAAGATACGTGGATACACATGGATACGAGGATACGTGGATACTGGGATACGTGGATACTACAACCGTACTGATAAATGGATACATGGATACGAAGATACGTGGATACGCGGATACGTGGATACTACTACCGTACTGATAACTGGATACATGGATACGAGGATACGTGGATACGCGGATACGTGGATACTACTACCGTACTGATAACTGGATACATGGATACGAAGATACGCGGATACGTGGATACGAGGATACGGGCAGCTGGGATAATGTTTGTGGATACGGGGGAGGGGGTACAGGGGAGTATCCAGCTTTCGCCAAAGGGGGGGGGGGGGGGGGTGGAAGGAGGGAGAGTCGTGAGGGTATGTTATACAGGGGAGGATCCATGCACCTTTCGCGAAAAGGGGGAAAAGAAGGGAGAATCAGAAAATATTTTCATCCACATTTCAGTCGGTCGATCTGTCGTTCACTAAAAGTAGAATTTTGTTGGTTTATATTCTTTTCTTGGTTTAACATGGCCCAGTGCAGTACGTTTCTCAGTCATCTTATTAAAAAAAAATCATTTTCAAGACAATACAGGCATATAGCTCATTTTTTTGTCCCTGTTTAAACACTTTTCCTTTTCCTTTACGTTGTTTTTCTCCTTTCTTTTCTTCTTTTTTTTTAAATATATTTTTCTTTTCTCTTTTATATTCTTCTTTTCTTGTCCATTCTATTTTTGTTTCTTTTTTAATTAAAAATAAAATTGTACAGGCCTACCTATTTTTTTTTAAATCAAATTCTTGTGATTTTCACAGTAAATTATAAGACAGAAAACTGGACTTTTGGTTCGTATAATTAAAATAATATATACATGTATATACCCTTCTTTTTAGAATTGTAGAGCAATATTTTTGCTGTTTTTTCTCTATAAATCTAGAGATTATGATGAATATGACATGGATTCTGAATGTTTAGGAGGATAAATATGAAGCGATTCGTATAATATAGGCATAGCTCATTTTCTGTCCTTGTTTGAACCCCGCGGGGGGGGGGGGGGGCACTTACATTGACGAGTGGATACCATGCGCGACCAAAAAAAAAACACGTAAAAAGGATGTCTTTCTCACGATAGGGCACGTTATGTACGTAACGTGATAAGGGTGTCAAAAACACAAAAATAATGAAAAAAGGGTATCTATTTCGCTAGGAAAATTACGTGTTTAGGGTCGAATTCGCGGGGATGATAAAACAAAATTAAAATGTTTTATAAAGGATGTCCTTTTTGCCCCAACACTTCGTATTTAGAGTCACGATTTGCGCGAGGTGTAGAAGGTGGGGTCGTACTAAACCAAATAAGGTAAAGCCGACGACCGAAGGACCCGTAACAATAAAACATTCCTGTACTTGTTTTCCTTTACGTTGTTTTTCTCCTTTCTTTTCTTCTTTTTTTTTTTAATATATTTTTCTTTTCTCTTTTATATTCTTGCTTTCTTGTCCATTCTATTTTTGTTTCTTTTTTAATTAAAAATAAAATTGTACAGGCCTACCTATTTTTTTTTAAATCAAATTCTTGTGATTTTCACAGTAAATTATAAGACAGAAAACTGGACTTTTGGTTCGTATAATTAAAATAATATATACATGTATATACCCTTCTTTTTAGAATTGTAGAGCAATATTTTTGCTGTTTTTTCTCTATAAATCTAGAGATTATGATGAATATGACATGGATTCTGAATGTTTAGGAGGATAAATATGAAGCGATTCGTATAATATAGGCAAAGCTCATTTTCTGTCCTTGTTTGAACCCCGAGGGGGGGGGGGGCACTTACATTGACGAGTGGATACCATGCGCGACAAAAAAAACACGTAAAAAGGATGTCTTTTTCACGATAGGGCACGTTATGTACGTAACGTGATAAGGGTGTCAAAAACACAAAAATAATGAAAAAAGGGTATCTATTTCGCTAGGAAAATTACGTGTTTAGGGTCGAATTCGCGGGGATGATAAAACAAAATTAAAATGTTTTATAAAGGATGTCCTTTTTGCCCCAACACTTCATATTTAGAGTCACAATTTGCGCGAGGTGTAGAAGGTGGGGTCGTACTAAACGAAATAAGGTAAAGCCGACGACCGAAGGACCCGTAACAATAAAACATTCCTGTACTTGTTTAGGGGTTCATTTCAGGGAACATTTACCAAGAGTATCGTTTTGTTACCAATTCTTGTTAAGGGTAGGGTTTCACGCGCCAATACTTGTTAAGGGGCGCATTTTCAGAATATGGAAATTACGTGTTTAGGGTGCTTTTCGAGACCCCATGGTCGCGCATGGTATCCACTCGTGAATGGAAGTGGCTCGCGCTTCGCGCTCGCATTGCCTTTGTAATGATTCCCATTCCAGAGAATTAAATGACATTTCATATATCCAGTTCTGAAATCAATTTGCACACAATGTTTTAGCTCGCACCTCAAGCTTTCATTATTTTGTTTGATTTACACAAATTGTTATATAAAAGTTTCCAGCTCGCGCTGCGCACTCGCATTGTTTGATTTGTGAGATACCTATCCTCTTTGGAAATTATTTCCAAAATTTGTCAAAATGCTCCTTTATCATGTCAATATACAAAAAATTAAGCTCGTGCTTCGCGCTCACATTTAATTGTTCGAGACACACAGCTTGTTTTTTTAAGGCGGTTTTCCACTAGGGCGCGGACAAGAAGGGTTGCGGAAGCTACTTTTGTCATTTCGGCATGCTGTCCGCAACCAAATTCCGTAAAAGATTATGCAAATGATCTTGTCCTAGGACACGACCAGGACTGTCTGCGTATTGTCGTAGGACATTCCTGGAACTGTCCTGGGACAAGATTATCGAAATCAATTTGTCAGCGTTCGGCGCGGACAGCATGCAGATCGTATTAGGACAGAACCGGAGACATTTAGGACAACGTCACGAGTGGTAAATTTAAGGACGAGGACAATAAGAATAATTTTCGGACAAATTGCGAATACTCCAAGAAAATTATCGTTCATATTTTTTTAAAAAATGAATTTAGGGGTGTTATTTGGGGTTTGGGGTGCGGTTTTTTTTAAAGAAACATTGATTTTCTTATTAAATCCGATTTAGGAGCAGGCGAGAATGAAGTAATTCGTCATGAAAGTACGCTATAAAAAAAAATCGACTACAAAGACGATGTAGGGTTTTCTTTTATTTCAAATCAAATTGCATACATTGGTGGAAATCCCTGGGGGACAGGGAGACGCTTCCCCTCACTTTTTGGAATTTGATATCAAATGCCCCCCCCCCCCACTTTTTGGAACGAGCAAACAAGAAAAAATGGAAAGAGAGGAAAAGGAAGAGAAAAGAGAATAGAAAATGAAGAGGGAAAATAAAAGGAGTAAGACGAGTGAATAAAATAAGATGAGGGGGGGGGGATTTCATGTCACTATTTTAAATTTTCGCTCGCTTTGTGCTCACATTGCCTAATCTATGATATACATAACTTGCTCAATAGGCTTATATTGAGCTTAAAATATCAAGTTTTGAAGTAAATATATGAAATATTTCTCGGACACTGAGTTTTCAATTTGTTTGATTTACAAATATATTTTATAGTTTTCTGTAAAATGACTATATTTTATGGTCTAAATATCGACATTTTCCGCTCGCGCTGCGCACTAGCATTATTTAATTCGTCAAGTAACTATTCTCTTCGTGTATTCCATATTTTTTTGAAAAAATATCCCTTTTTACCCGGTTGGATGCGAAAGTTATTGTATGCTTGAATTTGCAAGCGCCATTTCGAGGCTGCGATGAATGCAAGGAATGCTTCCCAAGATGTGGAAATTGTGCACTTTTCATGCGGGATTGAAATGAATCATGGGACAATAATATGCTGTAAATCGTTTTGAGCCGTTCTGAGAAAAGCGATATTTATAAACATGCTATCATTTATTATTATTTCTTATTAATAAAATATCATTCACGATCAAACAAAGTGCTTAAAATGCATTAGGAATATAAACTTGAATTTCTGTTTTTTCTTACATTCCTTTTTCACATTTTTTTCTCTTTTTTTATTTCATCTTTCTTTGCTCGTCTCATGCCGGTCTCACGTTCATGCCGGTCATTAACTTCAATAGATTACGTAATCACTATTAAATCTTAATCCCTCCTTTCAAGAATTTGGGGTATTAATCTTACACGGTATCCCTATAGTCTCAAAGGCATTCACAGGTGGTTCTTTATCAATGAACTGAAGGAATTCTGAAGTGACATTTTTTAACATAATTAAATCGAATTACATGTGTTGTGCATGCACGTCATATTTCAAAATTTCCAATTGTTGAAAATAAGCGTATCTTTAAATGTCATAACTTTCTTATTTTATATTCGATTTTGATAAATTTTCAGTATACTGCATTCGAGCAAGACAGTATCTAATTACCAGTTTATTAATAAGGTGATGTTGTAACTGTAGGTATGTCGTGTATGCATTTTTCGTTACAGCATAATCGTAGATGATAATAAATATTGGCAATTAAACACATTATTTAACGTAAATTACTAAAGAATTTTTAATGCATACAACAAGACCCCCCCCAAAAAAAAAGCAAGGAATGTCCGTTTTTAGGTCTAAATTTATGTACAAAACGTACTTAAAATATGAAGTTTCCGATCGCAATAGGCCCTATAACATATTTTAAATCGCGCTTCGCACTCGAATCAGTAATATTGTTTAGTCAGATATAACATTCCTGTTCACCATTTCAAAAAACGCTAAGAAAGTCATGTCTTTTCATAAACCGGTCAACTTATTCAATTTTTAACTAGGTCTAAATTCATAAAATATTTATTTTAAAAAAATCATTTTTGATAAAAATTAAGATATAGAACGAATCATATAGGACTAATACTTATCCGTATTTATAATCAGAACGAGACATTCACATTACAACCCACCAATTAAAGTTTAATGCAATTTATGCTTAAAACGAGATATTATATCATAAGCGTCATTGCATGCCGATGTTCTCTTACAATTGCAGTTCTCCATGCTCTCTTGATAGTCTTCTGGATGTATAAGTAGGAAGATAATTTTTGAAAAGAAGTAAATTATATGCCAATAATGCAATATATCATTCACAAAACTTTGTATTGCACTCCCTTACTTCATATTCCTATTTTTCTTCATTCTCCTCCTCCGTCTTCTCCTTTTATCCTATTTTCCCCCTTCTGTAATTCCTCTTCTATTTCTCTTCATCAAGTTCACTCTTTCTATAATTTTTGAAAAGAAGTAAATT
The DNA here is from genome assembly GCF_037042905.1 of Lytechinus pictus. Taxonomy (NCBI): domain Eukaryota; kingdom Metazoa; phylum Echinodermata; class Echinoidea; order Temnopleuroida; family Toxopneustidae; genus Lytechinus; species Lytechinus pictus. The sequence goes on from NC_087260.1 coordinate 29,228,314, forward strand.
ATATGCCAATAATTATAAATAGAACGAGTCATATGAGATAATTTATAATCAGAACGAGACATTCACATAACAAGACATAGGAATGAAATTAATTTGTTTAAAAAAAGGATTGTGATATTGGCCCTATGATGTGTCTCGTTGCAATTACCAACAGGAGTGAGTGAAATTAATTGTCGAATTGTAACCAATGTTTTGAAATTGATTGGTCATTTTAATATAACCAAAACGTATATCGTTCTTATTATCCCCTTACTTAACTATTTTGTTGTTCTCTGTTGCTCGTGTCTTATTACTTATCACTGAGTTGTACATGATTGTAATTGTTTTGCGAAATATAAACGAAAAACTTCCAAATGTCATAACTTTCTTATTTTACATACGTTTTTTGATGAAATTGGCTTGTTTCTTATTTCTCTATTGATTCAAATCAATAACTTTTTGGGTAGACTTGACCTTTAAGCTGCATATTCGTACATGTTATTATATTAGCCTTCTTTTATGTTGACTGAAAAATCTATAATAATCCAAATAGTTTATTTATATTTTGTTTACTGAAATCAACTTAATTAAATAAAATCAATCCTAAAAAGGATTAAGATTAATTGGTCAAATTGTAATCATATGGGCTTAGGGAATTGATATATGTCTCGTTATAATTATAAAGAGAGCAGCCAATTTTTAACGATTCACTGATGAAAGTAGCCTTTTCTATCTTTTCTCTCAAGAAAAATACAGATTAAAAGTGACGATGTCAATTATCTGAAAATAAGGTAATTAGGGTCTGTGATGCTTCGTTCTAAAAGTACACTTAGTATCATGCACTTCTTCATGTGTTTTCCATGTTCCAGAGTATCAAAAACTCCTTGATGTTCTTATCCAAGTATCTATGTATCTAAGTTTTCATGTAGGCATGTGCCCGTAGCCGCGTATCCAAGTATCCATGTAACCAAAGGTATCTAAGATCCCCGTATCCACGTATCCGCGTATCCACGTATCCAAGTATCCAAGTCTCCAATAGTATCCAAGTATCCACGTATCCACGTATCCGCGTATCCACGTATCCACGTATCCACGTATCCACGTATCCAAGTATCCAATAGTATCAAAGTATCCACGTATCCACGTATCCGCGTATCCACGTATCCACGTATCCAAGTATCCAAGTATCCAATAGTATAGTATCCAAGTATCCACGTATCCACGTATCCGCGTATCCACGTATCCAAGTATCCGCGTATCCAACAGTATCCAAGTATCCACGTATCCACGTATCCGCGTATCCACGTATCCACGTATCCACGTATCCAAGTATCCAAGTATCCAAGTCTCCAATAGTATCAAAGTATCCACGTATCCACGTATCCGCGTATCCACGTATCCACGTATCCAAGTATCCAAGTATCCAAGTATCCAATAGTATAGTATCCAAGTATCCACGTATCCACGTATCCGCGTATCCACGTATCCAAGTATCCGCGTATCCAACAGTATCCAAGTATCCACGTATCCACGTATCCGCGTATCCACGTATCCACGTATCCACGTATCCAAGTATCCAATAGTATCCAAGTATCCACGTATCCACGTATCCGCGTATCCACGTATCCAAGTAGTATCCAACAGTATCCAAGTATCCACGTATCCAAGTATCCAAGTATCCAAGTATCCAATAGTATCCAAGTATCCACGTATCGATCCATGTATTCATATCCATACATGTTTTAATATAATAGTATCCAAGTATTCTGTATCCATATATAGATATCAACGTATATCATTCCTTAAACAACATCATCAACATAATTATATACCATTGCACGTGTCCTCGATCACGCGCCCCCTCTTTGATCCCTTCATATATATCATCCCTTTTTATGTCCTCTGATTATTATATCACCTGCCATTACTTCACTCTCTCCTACTACATCCACCACATTGGACAAGTCGTGTACTCCCTCTACGGGGCCATCCCCCCTCCCCCATCTGCCCCCTCCCCCCATCCTTTATCCATCTCCCGATCCGATTCCTGCTGCGCGCGCGCCGCGCCGGGGACTCTTAATTCACTCACGAACGTAGAGGGCGACAAAACTGATATCGCACCACACCGGCAGCAGCAATTAGTAGGTAATTGCTCTTTTGTAATCGATTCATGACATTGGATTCTAAAGGTACTCCGATAATTTACCTGATAAAATGATTGAGGTATAAATCGAGCATAACTCGAAAGAAAGAGAGTGAATGACTCGATGAAACTAAGTTTTACAATTAGATCATTGCGGCGGGTATCGCAGCTTCGCAATGTCAGCCATTGTTATACTGACTGTGGGCTCAAACATGATAGATGGCGCTGTTCGTATTGAGGCCTAGCGTTAGCTAGTGAGACATGTGTTGTTTTTCCCGGGAAACAAAAAGAGAACGTGATGAAATGTTTGCAATGCGCCCTGATTTACTGGAAAATTATACTACCTAAGTTCTTTCGGTGATTTGGGTGAGATATTTTCATGAAAAATAATGTTGTTTTAGGTAGACTATATTGAAAAATATATGTAATCAAAGTGAGTTTGCATATAGGATTGAGTTTAGATTGCAATCTCATTTCCTCACGTACTAGATTGGATTGAATTGAAAAAAAAAAATAAAAATCTCGGCAAGTGTGCGTCCGGATAATAGAGAGATCCGGATAAGGGGAGGCCGGATAAGAGAGGTCGGACTGTAACACAATTGTGGGACAATCGCTTAGATATGAAAGGCATTACAAAAATGAATATATATATACAAATTAATAACTTTCTTATTTTTGATGGTTTTTCATCAAACCGTCGTCTGTATATTGTTTCATGTTTCTCATTTTTTTAAACAGCTGCCAGTGTGAACTTGCCCTTTAATCAATGAAAGGAACAGTAGCACGAACATCATTGCCATGTGAACATGGGTATAAGCACCCCTCAAGATTTATAAGTCAGGTTGGTATCATAATGCTAAAAAGTAAAAATTTTGACAAATTCTCCTTAATTTTTGCTTGTCCATTTTTTCTTCGAAACAAGCACTACTAAAAAATCGTTTCCAGTCTTTTTCTTTGTTGCTTTCCAATGTTATTATAATTGTCAAGTGTAACCCTTTTCAAAATACACCCATAAGGCAACTTGGCTTTTATTTAAACAAAAGCTTTTTGTTCGAAAACATTTGCTCTTACATTTTTTTTTGGGAGGATTGATATTCTTGTTTCTAAGAATCACAATATATCTGACAATAATTAGAAAATCTGTACAAGAAAATTCAACTTACGATGCTAGGTGGAGGATTTTGTGGTAATAATATAGTTGTTGTCCTGGCTTGACCCTTTCAGGGAATCTGGAACTATCAGCAATACTATTCTCTATCACCTCTACACCTTCCCCTCCACCTGTCTCCTCACAATAACTCTTACACAAATTGTATAACAACCCGATATGAGCCTTAAAAAAAAAGAAAATATTACAGAAATTAACATACTGAATCCATGCTATATACATCACGAAGTAATGTTGAATGCGAACATTGCATCAATGACAAACTTTTAAAACTAGAAAGAGAATTATGAAGCATTATATGCCTACTTATTTAGCAACTTACCTGAACTCATTTGTATATAATCAATTTCGATAATTCGGTTATATTCCCTTTCAGTACGACTCGAAATGGGAAACGATAAATATGAGATCTTTAATCTGTTATTTTGTGTACTATTAGTCTTACTATGCATCATAGCAGTGTGACACACTCTCTCTCGCTTTTCTTTAGTGAAGGCGACGAAAGCGGGGGGGGGGGGGGGGGAGTAACGCCCCAATATTTCTTTTAAGGAGACAACTTGTTTTGGCCCTCAAATATGCCCCTTAAGAAGTAAAAATAACATTTACAATCAAAATAAACAATAAAAGCACGTTTTTTTTTTCTAAATGAGATATCTCGTGTATCCAAAGCTGAAAAATTGAACAATCTAAGCATTTTTTTTAATAATCATGATCAAGATGCGTATATTTAAAGATCAATAGATGAGCTGAAATTGTCGATATGTTGACCTAGGTAGGAATCCGTTCAGGACTGCATTCATTGGCTCATAAGGAAGATACATATCTCACCAATCAAAATAATGCGAGCGCGAAGCGCGAGCTTAAAATCCGAGATATTCCGATCTGAAACCTTACCATTGTAAGCATCTTTTGTAACCATGAACATGAAAGGTATCTAACTAAACAATCGCTAGAGAAAGCTCAAAAAGATGATATTGTGACCTGAAAACTAGACAGTTTATAAACCTTTTATACTAATTAATAAAGTAAACGAGCGCAAAGCGCGAGCTGAATTCCTTTTTTTTGCGATATTTGTCCTAAAATTGAACGTTTTAAGCACTTTTTTGTAATCTTGGACAGGATGGATCTAATTAAATAATTATTGATGCAACCGCAGAGGGAAACGATTTATACAAAAAAAAATTTGAACATTATGAGCATCTTTTAATCATGAACACCAGGGGCGTAACTAGGTTACAGGGGTCGGGGGCCGGGGGACAAGAGCCAAACATTTTCCAGTCATGTCATGGTATGAACTGGATTTTTTTATGATTGTACCCCGAGCATTGCCATTAGGGCGAATCTCAATGCATGACAAGTACAACAAAAAGAGGGGAGGGGGGCACAGTATGGCGCGCGCAGCAAAAAAAGCTTAATATAAGTCCCGAGCGAGTGAAGGGAGCGAGAAAAAAATTACCTTTTCATGATAATCTAACTTTGAGATTGATTTTGACATGGCATTGAGAAAAAAACATATCTTACATCTTCTTTCCTTTTTTCTATTTTGTTCTCGGTTGTATAACTTTTAGGGCCAGTGCTATGCGGATCGGGTCAGGGGCAATGGCGGCACCAGGATTTATAACCCAGGGGAAGGCAGAAGAACATTGATTGAGGGGGGCTAAACACAAGTGGTTTGCCTATTTCTCAAATTCGAACGAGAAGCGCGAGCTATTTTTTTTAATGTAGACCCTACTGACTTAAAAAGGGACCTGTTAAGGAATAACTGTTTGCATTGGGCCATGAAGATGATATCTCACCAAATAAATAATGCGAGCGCAAAGCGCGAGTTGATTTTTTTTCATTTATGAAAATTACGAACATGATGAATACGTAAGATATGTATCTCGCTAAAACTAATAATGAAAACTCTATCGCGAGAAGCATATTGACTTGAACATTGGATATTTATGCCCCATGCGAACATATAATCTATCCTTCTCAGTCAACAGTTGAGTTACTGCGAGTGCGAGCGACATTTTGAATTTTATATAATGACCTGAAAGGTTTATGTTAGTGACAACAATATTCTTAGGAGCTAACAGTGAATGGATGAGAAAATTTTCATAATTTAAAAAACGAAAAAGCTGTTTTGGAGCACTTTGCAGCTTTAGTAGGATGCTTATGACAACATTTACTATGCATTTGTTTCATTTATTCTAAATTTCGGGGGGGGGGGCAACTCACTGGGGGCAAATGCCCCCGTGCCCCCCCCCCCCCTTGGTGCCGCCACTGGTCTGGGGCGGAGCCCCTGGAACCTCAGTGATATTTCTAAACATTGCAGATGGCCACTTTTTTATCAATTCGCGGGTACATACAAAGCACATATTAACTTCAACGCAGTTGCGAATAGGCCTAATAAACACAAATATTTTGAGGCAGAACAACAGTTTTGATTATAAAATTAAATTCTAATAAATGTGATAGTAGCTTTGGAAATTTTGCCAAAGTAAACATAGAGACTTTTTACAGTAAATCTAGCCAGCGTAAAGCTTTACTTAATAGAACATAATATATAGGGATATATAGCCCTTGGCTAACCTTTGACTAAGGATATTTTTTGGTCCTGATTGCGACCATTGTTGCATAAAATTTAGCAAGCTTATAATAGACGCCATCCACCTTTCTTCCAGTTCTTTATATTTTTCAATCCTCGCAGCCCGGTCGTGTTCAAAATTCCTCTTTTTTTTCTTTTCCCTTTTCTTCATATTTTTATTTTCCAATTTAGCTTTTGGCTCTTCCTTAATTTCCCCGTTTCTTGTTGCCTCTTTCCCCCCATTTTCCCGCCATTCTTGCCCATGCCATTGAGTCATATCTTTTGATTTTATATTCCTCTCTTGCTAATCATGCTAATGTAGTAGTATTTCACGATATTTTGTACTTCTTCACTTGTTTTTCATTCCTTCCATTTTCTCTATTTATGTTCTATCTTTCTTTCCCTTTTCCCCTTTCCTCCTTTTCTTTTTTCTTTCTTTCTTTCTTTTTATTTCTTTCCCTTTCCCTTTCTCTCTTTCTCCTTTTTTTTTTCTTTTTCCCTTAAAAAAAAAAATTCCCGGTGAAATCCGGCAGGGGGCAGCTTGCCCCCACCTTGTCAAGATGCTGGACCTTCGAGATTTTGTTTTCCTCCACACACTGCGCTCTAACCACGGTTCGCTTTTCCCATGGGTTAGTGCAGTGTGTAGGAAAAGCGAACAGTGGTTAGAGCGCAGTGTGTGGAGGAAAACAAAATCTCGAAGATCCAGCATCTTGACTAGCCCCCACCCCCTGCCACCCCGCCTGTTACGCCACTGATGAACTTAATGCGTATCTACCTAAACAATGATTGCAAATGCAAAGTGATGAACATATTTGATAGGAGGCTATACTAGCTTCAAAATGGACATTTGAAGGACGGTTTGTGGGAATTCGTGAAGATTATATTGTCTCGGTAATCAAATAACGCGAGATCGTAGCGCGAGCTGAAAATTTATGATATTCCGCACTTTTTTTTCATTATGAACAGAATGCGTGCGTATCTCGCTAAAACAAACTAATGAAAACTCGAATCGCGAAAAGAATCATGTGTGCATATTGAATTGTAACGAGGTATTTCAGGTGTCTTGTTTTAACATCATATTTGACAAGCAGGAAGCGTGAGCGAATTGTATGAAATGACCTGATTTCTTTTCATTTTCCAATTATTCCCTTCCTTGTTTCATTCACTTTTCTTCACCCTTTTAATCTTCTTTTCCTCTTTCTTCTCTCTTTCCCTTTTTCTTTCTTCCTTCCCACTTTCCCATCTGCTTATGCCGTAGAAGGGCCTCCAACCCAGGTTCGGTTTCGTCGCTCTCTCGCCGAGTATCTCACAAACATGACAAATGTAGCCCCAAGATTTTAGCTCCCCCTTGAATAAAATAAAATAAGTCCCTGCGCGCCTGGTATCAATTGATATCGTACAAAACAAGAAGGGTGCTTTTAATTTATCTAAACATGAACTTGAATACATTATACTAACCTTCTCAGCAGATAGATTGGGAAGAACGATACGGCTGTGAATGAATGAAATTAAAAAAAAGTTTGTTATAGGAGTTAGTACATACAAAGTGCAATTGCCCATTGTGATTTCTATTAGGATAGTTTTTAAAGGGATAGTCCGGGCTGAAAATATTTATATCTAAATAAATAGAGTAAAATTCAAGAAGCAAAATGCTGCAAAATTTCATCAAAATCAGATAACAAATAACGAAGTTATTGAATTTTTAAGTTTATCAATATTTTGTGAAAACAGTTATATGCACATCGTCATGAATATTCATTAGGTGGACTGATGATGTCACATCCCCACTTTTCTTACTCTTATATTATCACATGAAATCATAAATATTTCATTATTTCATACATGTGTAAATGACGTGTCTCGATTATGATGAAATAAGTTGCGGCCATAAATAACTAAGGCACTTATTTTCCATCCAATTGTTTTAGTTCTTTGTAGAAAGATTTTGAATAAACTTAATGACATATGATAAAATACAAAAGAACAAGTGGGAATATGACATCATCAGTCCACCTAATGAATATTCATAAAGACATGCCTAGAACTGATTCACCGGAATAAATAAATTAAGATTCAATAACTTCGTTATTTGTTATCCGATTCTGATCAAATTTTCAGCATTTTGCTTTGTGAATTTTACTCTATTTATTGAAATATATATATTTTCAGCCTAGACCATCCCTTTAAGCAGCTTTAAAGAAAAATCGTAATTCTACACAACATTTACATAATACATCAACGATAATTTAGTTCATCATTCAAATGCAATGAAATATTTTTCCGTAGCGTCATTTTTTTTTTAATTGGGATACAACAGAATTATGAACTGTAGTGCATGACAGCTTCACATAAACTATGAATGCAGCTAGAAATAATGCTTATTACATGTATAAATCGTGAGGTGTTTTGGCTCAGTGGATAAGTCTTCGGACTTTGAACCACAAGGTCTAAGGTTAAAATCCGACCGCAACACTTGCTTCACTTTGGCATGGCACTCATCTACATTTGGCATCTACATTCTCCATCCAGATGTAGTTACTATAGGTACTCGATAGGAAGAAATTCCTTGAATCAAAGAAGCCGTATTAATACCTGGTAATACTTATGCTCAAAGAGACTGGGTATATTATGTTTAAAAACATCATATTAACCGCTATATAAATGTTGCATATCATTTTCTTCATTCGAAAGCCAAAATGAGTACTTTTTAATTGCTCATCTTGATTAATAACTCCGATATGTATACAGGTGTAAATCATCAGGTATTATATTTGGCTTATTTTGAGGTAGAATTTCAGCGCACTAATGTATTGACCGTTACGAGGCCTAATATCCCAAGTATATCATCCATCTATGTAGAGATATCAACATTTCATACACATGGTGGCTCTGTGATAGAGCACCCGCCTCATAAACGTGAGGTCGTGGGTTCGATCCCCGGCTGAATACCAGGGATGTATTAGGAATGATAGGAAGTACCAACCTGCTTTAACCCCATGTGACCAACCGACGACAAGATAATGATTTAAACAGGCGTTTCAACGATGCCTTTCAACATGCAGTTATTTTCATTTGGCTACAATTTCTCGGAGCAATAAGATAAAGTCAGATTCTAACTTGGCCTGTCCAGTTCTTAATGATGCATTAGTACGTTTGTGGGGGATAACTGGCATCAGCGAGCAGAAATATCAATAATTCGAGTAATATCAAGAGTTCATTTCAGATTCACACAAGAACACGAATACGTTATCCACAATATTTTCAGAATTATGCATATTTCATAAGTGAGCAATAAAATACCGCAGATTATCGGAAAATGCTGAAATTAGTTTTGTACGTAGTTTACGTTAAAGGAGAATGAAACTCTTGAAGCAAGTTAGCTTTTGTGAAAGCAGAAAAATCAAAGAATAAGATCAACAAAAGTTTGAGTAAAATAGGACTAGCAATAGAAGAGTTATGAGCATTTGAACGTCGAGATCACTAGTGCTATGGAGATCCTCCCATCGGCAATGCGACCAAGATCTATGATGTCACAGATGAACAACTCTCCCCTTTTGGACACTGAAAATATACCCCAAAACATCTCTTTTTGCTCATTCTAATCATATGACAAACGATTCATCAATGATATAATGTTGTGAAACCTCTGTACTTGTCCTCTCATAAAGAGAACACCTCACCTTGTGATAGACTCTATAAAAGTGAGAATATAAGTGAAATAAGTACTAAAGTAATGAGGGAGTTGTACGTGTGTGACATCACAGATTTTGGTCGCATTGCCAATGGGAGGATCTACATGGCATTAGTGATCTCAATATTCAAATGCTCATAACTTTCTTATTATTCATTCAATCTTCCTCAAACTTTCAACAATATGTTTCTTTGATTTTTCTCTTTGATATGGATTCAGCTGGTTTCAAGGGTTTCATTCTCCTTTAATGTAGTATGTCTTTTTCACGATTTTTTAAATAGTATGTTGCCCTGAAAATATCCCTTTTGTTGTCCAGGGCCTGTTGCAGAAAGAGTTACGTTCATGAAACGCAAGTCAAAATATCAAACGCAAGTCCCGAATACGGGTGCTTCATTGGCTGAAAATCAAGTTGCGCTAGATTTTTTGAGTTGCGTTTGATCGCAACTCTTTCTGCAACGGGCGCCAGCACTATCAAATTTGAAATTCTAGAGACAAAAAAGTAAATATAAACATTTCGGTTTTATTTGCAGATTCCAGACGAGTCTGAAGGGTTCACATCGGACGCCACATGGAATAACAAATCCTAGTGGAATGCATTGTCATTGATTGAAATGCTTTTGTATTCCTATAGATTTCAGAATGTTCTTTTGTGCTTGAGTTTCCTATTCTTTCCAACAAATTCTTTCCAAGACATCCCTGGTCATATACCAAAGATAATTAAAATGGGACATTTTACATTCGTGCCGATTTATTCGTGACGTGTTATAATGCAAAAATGGGGAAAAATTATACATTATATGCAGGCCTGTTGGAACAAATACCAATAGCTGAAGTGACTACTACCAGTGACTACCTTAAATTGGATTGACAGGACTATATATCCTGACAATGGGCAGATAATGATTATAATTTACTACTCATTCAGGTTTTGTTCGAGCGTTGGAAGAAAGACAAAGGGAGATCGCCCCAATCAAAATAAATGTGGGCGTGGCGAACATTTTCTCCCTAAAAATGTGATAACTTGAAAATGTATGACATGCAATGTAAATATATGTTTAAAACAATTGGAAAGCCCTTAACTGGCATTAAAATACTTACACTACAAAATTACGCCTCTGGGAAGGGGTGAGTCAGATAGAGATTTAGAGAGAGAGAGGGGGGGGGGGAGAGGGAGAGAGAGAGAGAGGGGGGGGGGAGAGGGGGAGAGAGAGAGGGGGGGGGGATACAGAAGGTGGATTTCAAGTTCCCCGGTGGGTCTAGAATGCGCTAATTACACGATTCTCCTTTCTTTGAAATATAAGCACGGTAACTTTCTAAGGTCATGCAAAATCTTGTACCGTTATTGCCAGCGTAAGAATGTGATGAAATTAGTTACAGGAAAATCGATTTGAATATTTCGTTGCATTCAGTTGTGTTTCATTTTCTCTACTGAAGAATCGTTCCACTCTGATAAATCACACAGGTCGGAATTACACACGCCAGCGCTTCTTAAAAAAACATGTAGTAGTAGACGTTTACTTTGCTCACTGCAAGCTCGGCTCTGATTAAAGCTCCAATGGCCCTGGCCTGGGAAGCAGGGGTGCTGATCGAAGCATCCCCAAATTTCCCTGGTTGTGCTACGTGTATTATTCTCCACATGCATCACCTCCTGGTGTTATGGTAGGTGTGACAAAATGGAAAATGTAACCGAAATGACCTACATTCTGTTTAGAAACCCCCTTTTTTGCTTGTCAAATTTCTCGGGACCAAAATTACCTTCAATTTGTGGTGCCCCCTTTTTGTTTTTGAAATTTCTCGGGACTAAAATGACCTTCAGTTTTTAGTAAAACCTTGACATCAGCACCCCCTGTAAAAAAATCGTTTCCATGGCTCTGCAGTTGATACTGATATCATATCCTGTTTACTGCTATTGATATCAATGGTAGAATCCATTATGATGGACACTAAAATCAAGTCTCGGGACGCGATAATTCCTTCAATGAAAATATACCATTTAATCAAGCCCTACGTTATTCACCAAATGTTGCCCATTATGTGATTAACAAAATCATACTTTAATGAAATATACAACTGAATTAATGCACAATTACATATCGTACAATTATTTGTAAAATATTGGAGTAAATTAACTCCAATATTCCCCCAATTTTCTTTGTTATCAGTATGGGGCCAATTTATACAACCATTTGCGCTTTCTCTTAATGTCAATGATGTGTGTGTGTATGTGTGTGTATATATATGTATATATATATATATGTATGTATATATATATATATACATATATATATATATATATACATTCTTTCCTAAAGAACGAGATAGGATACGGTCATACTTAACTATCACAATAGTCTGTAATTACAGACGCTTCTGACGAAGTCTCAATTAAAAGACGAAAGCTAAAGCAAATAATGGTGTCCTGCGTCATCTGTTGAGTTGGCCTCGCCTCATCTCATTATGTTTAATATTCACAACTCAACAGCGATTGGTAGAAGTAAACTTATCATCACACTATATATATATACCCAACTTATGGAATGTTACCATATATATATATATATGGTAACATTCCATAAGTTGGGTATGCAAAAAGGGTGGCGGATGAACAATTTTCCACACGGTGCCATGAATAAATTGTTGCTACATCACAGCATCTTGTCCAAATTTATTGAGAAAGATCTCATTTTGAAGCTAGAACTATACGCTTAATATATTACTATACATTAGATCAATACAATATCAGGAACAAAAACTATAGCACATTAAAATTTGAAGTAACAGGGATGGCGGAGCCGGTGGATGCGGTGAATGATAAAATGTTAATTAAACTTCATTAACAACTTAATATAATATATGATATGACTGTCAGCCTCAAATTTCTAGGCAGTTTAAAAGCAGGGAACAACTAAACGTTATAAAAAATTGACAATTTTGTGAAAATATGCAGGAATGAAATACATGTGCATGTCAGCTCTGATCTGCAACGTAATCAATTATAAAACTGGAGAATTTGGTTAATTATCTAATTTGTAAACTTAATTTTAGTACAAAAGTTGTGTATCATTGCAATAAACATTTCTATTCATGTTGTAGTCATTTTGCCAAGCATATAAAAAGTGCCAGGCATTTTGGGGGCCAAAATGTGAAATAAAATATTGTTAATTAAATAGTGCAATTAACGAACAAGTCCACCCCAATTATGAGTTGATTTGAATAAAACGATAAAAATCCAACAAGCAAAACACAGAAAATTTCATCAAAATCGGATGTAAAATAAGAAAGTTATGACATTTTAAAGTTTCGCGTAATTTCACAAAATAGTTATATGCACATCCTTGTCGATATGCAAATGAGGAGACTGATGACGTCATCCACTCACTATTTGTTTTGTATTTTATGATATGAAATACGAAATATTCTAATTTTCTCCTCATTGTCAGGTGAAACATCGATTAATTCCTCCCACAACATGTGGAATTAGCATTGTTTAATACTATATGGTTCAGTCAAGTTGGTCCTCATTGTCAAATTTGTAAAACCAAAATTAAATAATGTATAATTCAAACAATAAAAAGAAAAGAAATATTGAGTGAGGAACATCATCAACTGTCTCATTTGCATATCACCGAGTTGTACATATAACTGTTTTGTGAAAAATAAGTAAAATTTTGAAATGTTATAACTTTCTTATTTCACATCCAATTTTGATGAAATTTTCAGCGTTATGCTAGTTTGATTATTCTCTATTTATTCAAATCAACATTATAGGGTGGACTCGACCTTTAATATGCATACGATAACATATATTATTCGATTTTGTTTAATTATTGATTTTACAAGATTAAAACTGGAAAATACTAGGGTGATCCAATGTTGCATTACTATTTTTTGACACCATTTTATGTGCAGCAGGTCCAGTTTAAGAAAAACATGTCAAAATTCATATTCACATTGACGTCTACGTAATAATTAGCTGTTAATTAGTAAATTTAAGGAAAATAAAGGTATTTGAGACTTAAAACTTTTTCATTATTAACAGAATGGTTAATACGTATAACATTAAAAGAATATTTTTTTGACCATTTTTACCGTTCACGGAATTGGACCACCTTAAGACATGCGACCATACACACACACACACACACACACTTTTTTTTTTAATACTGTTTTTATTCTGATTTCATGAACAAATAGTTACATAACGTTTCAATTTAACATTTCAAATATCATATAATACTTTACATTTCATATTTTCACTTTTTTCACTAACTTAATATAATCATGAATCATATATATCTAAAAAGAAAACAATGAAATCAGTTATTATAATAAATCAGTTATTATATTATTACACACACCATCACACACACACACACCCTCACACACGCACGCACACACACACACACGCACACCCTCACACACACACACACACACACACACACACATATATATATATATGTCTTTAATTGTTGAAATTTTTTTTGAATTGAATCGAATTGGCGAATCGTTTTAACTGAAGGCAGGGGGCGGTTTACATGGGACAGGAGCGACCAACTAGTGACAAATATAAAAAAATAGAGGTAAAATGGAGATAGATTAAGAGGAAAATAAAATTGAGAGTCAATGGTCCTGTAACTCTACATTACTTCTACATATGGACATCTTGCCCCCCCCCCCATCATACTAACCCGGAACTTCGGAACTAACCCATGGGAGCAACCTTGACACATGAACGCACTCAGATACTTTTAACTAGAAGCGTTGAATCGTATAATGCAATTATGAAAGGCGTATTATACAGAGTATATTTTCACGTTTTATGGGAAAATATTCTACATTGGAAGGTCCCCAAAACTGGAAATACTAACGATAACATTTGCATCAAACTGGGATAAACCATTGATTTTGTGGTCTAGTGATAAGATGTCCTGTTGTTACATTCGCCATCATGACTATTACCAACCATAATACAATCCTGATAAAATAAATCTAATGGCTAAATTAGATTATTGAATATTAAAAGCAAAATATAATTTACGCCGGGAAAATGAAATTCAACAACTCGTCATCTTGGTTTCTTTATAAAGTTGTGCTAATCACCAATGAATCACCACTAATTACCATTTATCACCTATTGAAGAAAAGGGTGCAGGATATGCACTTTTTAATGTCAGGTTGAAGAATATACTAACTGGTCAGCCAGTAAGGAATTATAACATTTTCAGCCAAGCCTTCATTATAGCCGTTATTCGAAAGGGTAGATACTTATGTTTGAATATGTTGTATAAAATTTGATCGCCGTCTCTTCCACTTTATCATTAGACACTTTAGACAGTGATAAGGAATTCGGCTATGTGCTTTTATTTAGGCGTGATCAGTGCTTCACTGATTCCTTGATAGCGACCATTGAACGTAATCCTTTTTCATTCAAGGGCACACCACACCCACTTTCATTCTCTTGAAATTCCCTCTAAATATTCGTTTCAATGGCGCTGGCGCGGTCCACTGGCGGTTCGCGTGTATTGAGTTTATATCAGTGACTGCTTAGGCGAGCCATATCAGTTAAAACTTGGATCTCTTGGAGCTCTTTACACCCTGTCGGCATTGGCGGCGGAAGCCCAAAAATTTAGGGGTGGGGGTCCACCTGAAATTTTGGGATGGACAAAGATAAACAATTTGACAAGCAAAAAAAAAAAAAATTATCAACCAAAATTTTAGGGGGGAACCACACAATTTTTTTTAACAAGCAAAAAAAAAAAGGAAAAAAAGGGGGACAGGTCCCCCCCGTCTCCCCGCTTCCACCGCCTATGCCTGTCGGGTAGGGTATAGTTTTAAATTCACACATCGCATTTTGCGTCATTTAAATGACCATTGCAGTGACGCGTATGTCACTCAAAAATTAATGATCATTCGAATGGCGCAGTTTGAGTGTGTGAAAGCAAAATAGCTTAATTTCATATCGCAATTCAAATGATGGTATCAAGATGCTTTTTAGTAACGAACTAACGTTATTCGAGCATTATAGAGTGAAACAGCATTGTAAATGCTGTATTCTTGGGGCAGAGCTGAAGGTGACCTTACCCCCCCCCCCCCGGGGGGGAGGGGGGGGACAGTCAAATGTATTGCTGTACACATGCGTGACCAAATTATTTTCAAACACCCCCTAAACGAGTCTTTCTCTGTGTGCAAAATAACCCCCTAAACAAGTTTTTCGCCGGACCTTCCAACCATGGAGCTATTACAATTATAGCTCCATGTTCCAACCACTTCTGCAGAAAAACGCGCTGTTTTATGCCCTGTTTGTCTATGCACGAGTGATTGATGAGGTACCCAAAAGAATAAGTCACGCCTCCAAAACCGCGAAGTCTCCTACCCCAGCCGTGTTTTCAGCATTCAAAATGAAGCAAACTGCGAGCGTGTTGTCGTTTGTGGTTGTGTAAGCCCAATATAGCCGTTTTCATCACTGACTTCTTGATGTATAAATAATCGATTTCCTACTTCCATTCTTGATAACAATAAATGGAATGAAATAATGAAACGGCTTGCCATAAATGTACAGATGTTACAGCCCCCTCACCCTAGCATTAATTGTCAAAACTTGGAAAAATAAATAATCAATTGCATTCAACATCAATTAACTGTCATGCGAAGTATCGGAGGTATAATCACTTTATAACAAAATATATACAAAGTTTGATAAATGATAGTTTAATATTCAAATGTATCATGTTTTATAAACGTTTCTTCAATGGGAACCGAGTAACTCAATAATTTAATTCAGTAAGTTATGAAAACTAAAATTACTTCTGTTGAGCCTGCTACACTGACATGGGCTGGCAATAACAATACTTGAAACAAAATTGGACTCTGATTCTAAAGAATAATCATACTGGAATTGATTTTGATTTGTCCAATAAATCTAAACTTGGAAGAAAAAACAAACATTTGGACTCCCATTCAAAAAGCGAACTCATATCCTAATACAAAGAAAAAAACCCATCTAAACAAAGTGCATACAATCAAACAAGTTGGAGTGAAATGGATCAGAATATATAATTATTGATACGTACTATATTCTATAAACTGGACCGGTTGCTCCTTCCATCGTATTTAGATCAGTCCACTCTACTTTGTCGTGAATCTCTTCTAAATGTTCCGACGAATAAAATGACTCCCTGAGCAAGAAAGACCTATTTTTTCAGTTCGCTCACATGAGTTCCTGGTGTAATGCACTCTTTTCATAAACTACCGTTCATGAAAAGCCAGTGGTGCGTCTTATGGTGCAGTGAGTCTTACGGGGTCGAGGGTGCGGGGTCTATGCATTACAAAAGGGATCGGAGATTTTGTATTGATATAAAAAAAAATCTTGAAGATACCAAATGGGCCTAAATCTACAAGGGCGAAGGTAATACTTACTGTCGTACCGGCTGTCGTATGTAACAGCAGTTATAAAGAAAAGGGATATTTTATCAATCTTAAAAAAGAGTAAATTAACAGGTTATAAAGATAGACCAGTTTTGAGTTACCTCATGGGCCTATGGTCGAACGGCCATTAATTTCTTTCATTATGATAGGCGAATTTCACACAAGATATTATGTTAACATGCCTTTCATAGCAGGATACAGAAATAACATAGTCCAGGTGACTAGAATAGCACTCCAATGAACACTCTATGAAGGTATTTGTTGCATTTCTACTTTGAATGCATTAACATGTTGTACTGACTGGGAAAAATCAGTCACTAGTGGACGCATTGGTGTTTATTTGGTGGATAATGAAAAACACAATTCAAAAGAATATACGAATAATCAAAACATCAAAGTTGTTGGTTATCTCATTGAACGTTAATCCACCATGGATCTATGAGAGATGGACATTGATGTGACTGCTATTGTCATCTGAATAACATTCTCATAAAATTTAGCTATTGTGATCCTACCATTGTCGCCGTCATTCAAGGCTATGAGTTAACAGAAGCTTTCAGTGACAAAACATTGCTATTGCACAAACTGTATGCGCAGAAAAAAACAAATCACTGAAATCCTGGAAAATCGATGTGCATTTGGTTTGCATCTGCTAATCTTAATTTCATCAGTTTCATTTGAAAAAAAATGTATGCAAATTTCAAGATAGAGGCCGATTTGTGATTTTTGGAGGTTAATTTCCTCATAATATTCCACATAGCTTGTAGAGTACGTGTCTCTCTCGGCCATTATGTGTGCGCAGAAATGGGCAAATCGATAATAATACATTTTATATCACTGATTTTTAATTTTGCTGCTCCAAATCTGAAGCACATTGTTTAAAAGGTATATTAGTCCAGGATAGGCCCCATAGAAACTTGACCAAACCTTGTTTTTTTATATATACAATAATTTTTTATGGTTTCTTGTCAATTCGAGGGTGCTGATTACGAATCTGGATGATGCCACTCGTGTAACCTTGAGCATTTTCCGCAAATTGGCAAAATCCATTATGGCCGCCAAAATATGCAAATTACCCATGAAAATCCTAAAATTGTCCGCACATTGGCTATGAAATGCCTGAAATCGTGTGGCAGGAGTGAAATACTCTCTGAAAAAATAATTGTTGACAAAATATTTATTTTCCTGATATTCAAAATGGCCGCCATAGGCCCTTGTATACTCTATTATGTACAATATGAATAGGGAAAACTAATTTTCACAAAAATGAGCACTAAACCGCAAAAAATTCGCGATGCATGGATGAAGTAAGATATGTAAATCATCATTACTAACGAGATATATCATTTATTATGTCATTTATTGGAACATTGCTGTATTTTGATATCTAAATAGCCGCCACTGGCCCCAAAGAGTATTATGTACAGTGGCAATGGCCGGGGCTAAAAAAATGACAAGACTGATCACTAAAATGCATATTAAAGATAAACGAGTGGAATACTGACTAAAACATCATTGTTGATATGCCATTTATGTGATAAATGCTGAAATTCAAAATGGCCGCCATAGACCCTATATTTATCATGTACAATGCGAATGGAGAAACTAATTTTCACACGAGTAAGAAACATAAAATGCATGTAATTGTAATCTACGAGTAAAGTATTGTCTGACAACATGTTTTATAGCAAGACATATCTTTTTTTGTCATGCATGAGATAATTAATGCTGTATTATGAAATTCAAAATGGTCCCTATAGGTCCTAACTGTATTATCTACAATGTGAATGGGGACACATAATTTTGTAAGAATTTGGATTTGCTTGACTATGACATCCATATAATCCTGTTGTATGAGTAAAATGTTATTTGAAAGCATTTTTTTTATTAAAGCATGTCTTCTGCCATATAGGTGATAAATACTGTATTTTGACATTCAAAATAACCTCTACAAGCCCTAACTAAATTATGTAACATGCAAATAGGGAAACGGATTTTCACAAGAGTGAGAATCATAAAATGCAAATAACTGTGATGTACTAGTAAAACTATTGTTTTAAACATTATTTCTAACTAAACACATCACATATTGGTCGTGGATGTAATAAATGCTGTACTTTGAAATCCAAAGTGGCTGCCGTAAGTCCTAAAAGTATTGTGTACATTTTAACATGGTGCATATAATTTTGACAGAATTTGGCTTTGCTTGACTCTAAATATTGCATATAATTGTGAATTGTGATGTAAGGGTGAAATATTGTCTAAAACCGTGGTTTCTAACGAGGTATATCATAATGTTGTGTAATTAAGGTGATAAATCATGCATTTTTAAATTGAAATGGCCACCATAGGCCCTTATCGTATAATATACAATTTGAGTGGAGACAAATAATGTTCACAAAAAGGGCATATGGCAGCCATTTTGAATGTTGAAATACAGTATTTATCACCTAAATTACATAAGATTTGATATATTTTGTTATAAATGATGTTTTCAGACAATATTTCACTCATACATCACCATTTGGCCAAGCAAAGCCATATTCTGTTGAAATAATTTGTTCCCATTCACATTGTGCATGATACCATAAGGGCCTGTAGCGGCCATTTTGACTTTCTAATAACAGTATTTATCACCTAACTGGTAGAATAAATGATATATCTTAATAGAAATTATGCTTTCAGACAATATTTTACTCATAGATCACTATTACGTGCATTTATGGTGGTCACTCCCTTGAATATTGGTTTCCCACTTTGTATTGTACATAATACTGTTAATGTCTATGGCGGCCATTTTGAAAGTCAAAATACAGTATTCAATGCAAACTTGAAGCCTGAATGATATATTTCGTTAGAAAATACGTTTATAGACAGTATCCCATTAATTTATCACATTTATATGCATTTTAGTGCTCACTCTTGTGATTTCTTTGCTCCTCTTTCTCATTGTGCATAATACTTTTATGGCCTTTGGCAGCCATTTTGAATATCAAAATACAACATTCATCACATACATGGCATATTAATATTTCGTTAACAATTATGCTTTTAGTCAGAATTCCACTCGTTTAATCTTAATAATATGCATTTTAGTGATCACTCTTGTGAATTTTTGGGCCCCCATTGCCATTGTACGCAATGTTAGTTTGGGCCAGTGGCGGCTATTTTAGATATCAAAATACAGCAATGTTCCCATAAATGACATAATAAATGATATATCTCGTTATTAATGATGATTTTGCCACACGATTTCATGCATTTCATATCCAATGTGCGGACAATTTTAGGATTTTCATGGGTAATTTGCATATTTTGGCGGCCATATTGGATTTTGCCAATTTGCGGAAAATGCTCAAGGTTACACGAGTGGCATCATCCAGATTCGTAATCAGCACCCTCGAATTGACAAGAAACCATAAAAAAATATTGTATATATAAAAAAACAAGGTTAAGACTCTCCTATCCTGGACTATATTCTGATACACGACATGAGCATACATGGCCAACAAACGCAAAAGAGGAAAACATTTCTTTGCCTATCAGATATACGCCTTGGTAATCGGTAGTCGAAGGCTCGCGTTAATCGTCCATTTCTTATAGGTCCATGGTACAATTAAATGACCTTCTTCTTGTCATGCGCAGAATCTTCTGATCATGCGCAGAATATAAATGACGGAGGCATATTCACTGAGCTGGCGTTACTCACTGCTTAAAAGCTTAAAATCTTTAAAAGCTTAAAAACTTAAAAGCCTTGTCTATCTGTAAAATAAATAAAATTTAAACTCCCTATATTTTCTCCTTGTGCTTTGGGAAAACGCCTTTAGGGAAATGAAATGTTATATTCAACAAATATGGTAGATAATGATTTGTAAAAGATACCATATCTAAGAAAACGAATCTCTTTTATCTAAATATTTTGTGAAATAAATGGATAAAGAGAACAATGATTTAAGCTACGCCTACCATTGTTCTCCATATCCATCCCTTTTACAATATATATACACATGGTAGACGGTATCACTATAAATATGAAGGATACATGAGCAGGATGTCACTTTATTATGATTTATATTATTTTTGATGCGTTAGTTATTGATTTCTTCACATGTATTACACTAGGAAATAGGATACGATCCGTCGTTACGTTTTTGTTGTTATTGAGAAAGAGATGAGCATTTAAAAAGTGGTGAAAAATTCGAAATATTAAATATTGTTGATTTTAAACTGTAAAACAATGTTCAGCATCATTCTACAATTGCATATAGTTGATCCCGTTTCATGATTTGAAGAGAAAACGCCCTCAGCGATGAAATAGATATCAGGCATTACGGCGCCACAATGTAACATTAACTCTCTCGCTCTCATTTGACTTTACAAGGCAATCATTTATGCAATTTTATGACAGGTCTTTAAAAAAAATTATATCGTAACTATAATGTTTCGTTTTACAAGTAATAACTTCTCATAATGATGAACATTTAATCGTTTTCATTCGATTGTAAATTTTGAATGTCATTCTAGCTTCTGGAATATAATTTATTCTGGATTATTATTATTGTTCTTCTTCTTCTTATTATTATTATCATTATCATCATCATTATTATTATCATCATCATTCCTTTCGAGCGACCGCAATAATCTTGCATGTGTATGCCACATCTATCACTGTGGTTCTGAGTGTTGTATGATAAAGCTTTGGTCAGTGACCTACTAGCAGTGTAAATGCCTGGTAATCAATACAACTAATCGAGATAAAATAGGGCTTTTATGTTTATGAAATTGCCTAAAGAGTCAACTGTATAGGCATTTGAAGGCAAATTCATTTGCTGAACATTATCTATTCAAGAAGTCAAGAAATCCATTTGTATAATTTCTCTTACATGTACATGAGGGTTTTTTGACACTGCCGACAACCCGTTATTCACCGACTCAAATCAGCAAAATGACGGGATGCACAAGCTTTCCTCATAATTCTCACCTTAAGCGAAAAGTCCTCATTTAAACGACGATCGTTTTATTCTTTTCTAAAGTGAAATTACCCTTTATGCTACGAATCGCCATCTTTTAAACGAATATTGTATATTTTTCAACAACAAAGTGATAGATTTGAGAAATGAACGTGAAATATAGATTAACACGAACTCCATTGTCATTATTTTCGTCTACATTGTTTGTCATATTTATCTCTAGTTTTGAGCGGGAGTATTGAGATTCAATTTTAAAGAGCCCATCGCTAATTAATAATATGCATTTTTAGTCACCTGCACCTACATAATGTATGGTCTTGTTACTAATCAATAGTACTCTTCGATTGCCTACTTACACCAAGTCTGTTATCACACTGATGAACCAAAAACACAACAATGTGGCATAATTAGGCAACCACCAGAAGACCTATGTGTGTGGGTGTGTGAGAGAGATAGAGACGGAGAGAGGATGATGAGAGTGTGTATGTGGTGCAAGTATGCGTGTGTTTGTTTATTTGGTTGTATTTTGTATGACAGCGTAAAATTGGGGGCTGGTACCGTGGCCGAGTGGTCTAAGGCGGTCGACTACACCATGAAATTCCGGGGTTCGATTCCCCGGACGGCTTTGAAGAAAGCATTTTATATACACTGCCCTTTCATCTTGCATCAAATTAATGAAATACTGTCACAAAATGTGCACTTTTATTGAAGGATATGAGTGTCGAATATTAGGGAATTCGGTGAAATTTTAGGCTTTCATGAACTCCTTCGTATGACATGAATGATTTACGTTAAGCAAAAATAAAATTGCATGAGATTATAATGAAAAATTTAAGAACAATATACATGTATATACACGATATAGCTTATAGTAAGAATTTTTCAGCATATCTCATTTTGTTTGTTTGTTTTATTTCCGTCATAAAAAATACATAACAATATATATACATGTAAATAAATACAAGGAGTAACATATACATATTGATAAATTCTAAACATTGATTAAAAAAAAAAGAAAATTAATGATTGATCTGTATATTTGTCATTTGCTGTAATTATCATGACTATTTTCTTATGGGTTGAACGAGAAAAAGAAAAACAATAAAACAAGATGGAACTTTGGAAATAAAAATAAACCAGTGTAGCATATTGCTATCGATTAACCTTATACTTTGACTGACCTATATTAGACCAGGGTTTTACGGAGGATGTGTGTGTGTGGGGGGGGGGGTCAATTTGATCCCCTTCAGAGCTCGGTCGCCGATCGAGCGATGTGAACTACAAGTCTTAAAGGTCAAGTCTACCACAGAAACTTGATTTGAATCGATAGAGAAAAATCAAACAAGCATAACGCTGAAAATTACATCAAAATCGGATGTAAAATAAGAAAGTTACGACATTTTAAAGTTTGGCTCATTTTTCACAAAAGAGTTACACAACTCAGTAATATGCAGATGAGAATGGGAATGATCATGACCAAACAATGCATTGCTCGAGGGGGAGGGGTGGGGATACATGTACTATCATACTGTGCATTGTGACATGAAAGGGAGGAGGGGGGGGGGAGAGAGAAGGGGAGGGGTGGAGAAAAATGTACTATACTGTGCATTGTGACATGAAAGGGAGGGAGGGGGGAGAACCGGGGGGGGGGGAGAGGAGGGGAGGGGTGGAGATACATGTACTATCATACTGTGCATTGTGACACGAAAGGGAGGAGAGGGGGAAGAGGAGGGGTGGAGATGCATGTACTAGCATACTGGGCATTGTGACACGAAAGGGAAGAGGAGGGGTGGAGATGCATGTACTAGCATACTGTGCATTGTGACACGAAAGGGAGGAGAGGGGGAAGAGGAGGGGTGGAGATGCATGTACTAGCATACTGGGCATTGTGACACGAAAGGGAAGAGGAGGGGTGGAGATGCATGTACTAGCATACTGTGCATTGTGACATTAAAAGGAAGGGCGGGGGAGTAAAGAGGAGGTGTGGGGTGGAGATACATGTTCTATCATACTGTGCATTGTGACACGAAAGGGAGGAGAGGGGGAAGAGAAGGGGTGGAGATGCATGTACTAGCATACTGTGCATTGTGACACGAAAGGGAGGAGAGGGGGAAGAGGAGGGGTGGAGATACATGTACTAGCATACTGTGCATTGTGACACGAAAGGGAGGAGAGGGGGAAGAGAAGGGGTGGAGATACATGTACTAGCATACTGCGCATTGTGACATTAAAAGGAAGGGCGGGGGAGTAAAGAGGAGGGGTGGGGTGGAGATACATGTTCTATCATACTGTGCATTGTGACACGAAAGGGAGGAGAGGGGGAAGAGAAGGGGTGGAGATGCATGTACTAGCATACTGTGCATTGTGACACGAAAGGGAGGAGAGGGGGAAGAGGAGGGGTGGAGATACATGTACTAGCATACTGTGCATTGTGACACGAAAGGGAGGAGAGGGGGAAGAGGAGGGGAGGAGATGCATGTTCTATCATACTGTGCATTGTGACACGAAAGGGAGGAGAGGGGGAAGAGGAGGGGTGGAGATACATGTTCTATCATACTGTGCATTGTGACACGAAAGGGAGGAGAGGGGGAAGAGGAGGGGAGGAGATGCATGTTCTATCATACTGTGCATTGTGACACGAAAGGGAGGAGAGGGGGAAGAGGAGGGGTGGAGATACATGTTCTATCATACTGTGCATTGTGACACGAAAGGGAGGAGAGGGGGAAGAGGAGGGGAGGAGATGCATGTTCTATCATACTGTGCATTGTGACACGAAAGGGAGGAGAGGGGGAAGAGGAGGGGAGGAGATGCATGTACTAGCATACTGTGCATTGTGACACGAAAGGGAGGAGAGGGGGAAGAGGAGGGGAGGAGATGCATGTTCTATCATACTGTGCATTGTGACACGAAAGGGAGGAGAGGGGGAAGAGGAGGGGTGGAGATACATGTTCTATCATACTGTGCATTGTGACACGAAAGGGAGGAGAGGGGGAAGAGGAGGGGAGGAGATGCATGTTCTATCATACTGTGCATTGTGACACGAAAGGGAGGAGAGGGGGAAGAGGAGGGGTGGAGATACATGTTCTATCATACTGTGCATTGTGACACGAAAGGGAGGAGAGGGGGAAGAGGAGGGGAGGAGATGCATGTACTAGCATACTGTGCATTGTGACACGAAAGGGAGGAGAGGGGGAAGAGTAGGGGTGGAGATACATGTACTATCATACTGTGCATTGTGACACGAAAGGGAGGAGAGGGGGGAGAGGAGGGGTGGAGATACATGTACTATCATACTGTGCATTGTGACACGAAAGGGAGGAGAGGGGGAAGAGAAGGGGTGGAGATACATGTACTAGCATACTGCGCATTGTGACATTAAAAGGAAGGGCGGGGGAGTAAAGAGGAGGGGTGGGGTGGAGATACATGTTCTATCATACTGTGCATTGTGACACGAAAGGGAGGAGAGGGGGAAGAGGAGGGGAGGAGATGCATGTTCTATCATACTGTGCATTGTGACACGAAAGGGAGGAGAGGGGGAAGAGGAGGGGTGGAGATACATGTTCTATCATACTGTGCATTGTGACACGAAAGGGAGGAGAGGGGGAAGAGGAGGGGAGGAGATACATGTACTAGCATACTGGGCATTGTGACACGAAAGGGAGGAGAGGGGGAAGAGTAGGGGTGGAGATGCATGTACTAGCATACTGTGCATTGTGACACGAAAGGGAGGAGAGGGGGGAGAGGAGGGGTGGAGATACATGTACTATCATACTGTGCATTGTGACACGAAAGGGAGGAGAGGGGGAAGAGAAGGGGTGGAGATACATGTACTAGCATACTGCGCATTGTGACATTAAAAGGAAGGGCGGGGGAGTAAAGAGGAGGGGTGGGGTGGAGATACATGTTCTATCATACTGTGCATTGTGACACGAAAGGGAGGAGAGGGGGTAGAGGAGGGGTGGAGATACATGTACTAGCATACTGTGCATTGTGACATTAAAAGGAAGGGCGGGGGAGTAAAGAGGAGGGGTGGGGTGGAGATACATGTTCTATCATACTGTGCATTGTGACACGAAAGGGAGGAGAGGGGGAAGAGGAGGGGTGAAGATACATGTGCTATCATACTGTGCATTGTGACACGAAAGGGAGGAGAGGGGGAAGAGGAGGGGTGGAGATGCATGTACTATCATACTGTGCATTGTGACACGAAAGGGAGGAGAGGGGGGGGGGGGAGAGGAGGGGTGGAGATACATGTTCTATCATACTGTGCATTGTGACACGAAAGGGAGGAGAGGGGGAAGAGGAGGGGTGGAGATACATGTACTAGCATACTGTGCATTGTGACACGAAAGGGAGGTGAGGGGGAAGAGGAGGGGTGGAGATACATGTACTATCATACTGTGCATTGTGACACGAAAGGGAGGAGAGGGGGAAGAGGAGGGGTGGAGATACATGTACTAGCATACTGTGCATTGTGACACGAAAGGGAGGAGAGGGGGAAGAGTAGGAGTGGAGATACATGTACTAGCATACTGTGCATTGTGACACGAAAGGGAGGTGAGGGGGAAGAGGAGGGGTGGAGATACATGTACTAGCATACTGTGCATTGTGACACGAAAGGGAGGAGAGGGGGAAGAGTAGGGGTGGAGATACATGTACTAGCATACTGGGCATTGTGACACGAAAGGGAGGAGGGGGGAAGAGAAGGGGTGGAGATACATGTACTAGCATACTGTGCATTGTGACATTAAAAGGAAGGGCGGGGGAGTAAAGAGGAGGGGTGGGGTGGAGATACATGTTCTATCATACTGTGCATTGTGACACGAAAGGGAGGAGAGGGGGAAGAGTAGGGGAGGAGATGCATGTACTAGCATACTGTGCATTGTGACACGAAAGGGAGGAGAGGGGGAAGAGAAGGGGTGGAGATGCATGTACTAGCATACTGTGCATTGTGACATTAAAATGAAGGGCGGGGGAGTAAAGAGGAGGGGTGGGGTGGAGATACATGTTCTATCATACTGTGCATTGTGACACGAAAGGGAGGAGAGGGGGGAGAGGAGGGGTGGAGATACATGTACTAGCATACTGTGCATTGTGACACGAAAGGGAGGAGAGGGGGAAGAGGAGGGGAGGAGATACATGTACTAGCATACTGTGCATTGTGACACGAAAGGGAGGAGAGGGGGAAGAGAAGGGGTGGAGATACATGTACTAGCATACTGTGCATTGTAACATGGAAGACATGAAAGGGAAGGGGGGGGGGGGGGAGAAGAGGAGGGGGAGGGTGGAGATACATGTACTATCATACTGTGCATTGAGACATGAGGGGGGGGGTGGACTCAGTCATACTGTACATTGTGACATGAAAGGGAAGAAGAGTGAAAGGGTGTGCAAATGTGGCGTACATATACCATCCGCTCGATATTACACGGCGGGAGAGAGAGAGAGAGGGGGGGGGGGGGGGGAGAGACACACACGCCCTTGCACACACCAACACACACACACACACAGAGATTGAGGGGGGGGGGTAGGGAGAACGTTCCCTAATAAACAAAGTCGATACAGAATTATTACTCTCTTTCACCCTACCTCCCTTACACGAGAGAGATTGCTATGCAAATTCAAATTCAAAAGTTTATTGATATAAAATCCTGACATAGAACAGATATATTATTACCCCGGTCATCGGATCCTTACATGCCCGCATACAATGTATGCACCTTTTCCACTCCCTGGGGAGCATTCCAACAAGAGTTCCAAGACTCAATTGTTAGGCATACTACATAGGCTTTCGCATCCTACCGGGTACCCATTTAACACCTGGGTTGAGAGTGGCTAATTGTGGATTGACGCCTTGCCAAAGGACGCTATAGGCCATGGTGGGATTCGAACACACGACCCTCTGATTACAAGGCGAGAGTCAGATCCGCTACACCTCGGCGCTTCCATTGAAGGATCATCATCAAAACAAAAACATAAGAAAGAAAACATCAATATAACATAAACATAACATAATAACAACGATTAGGCAAAATCTTGGGATTGAAAAAAAAAACCCACCAATCTTGGATAGTGTTATATGCGAGGGCAGATGTATGTATACATATAATATTACATACGTACATTTACGCAGCATTCCATTATAATAATGATAACAATGATGATGATGATAATAATAATAATAATAATTAATAATAATAATAATCAATAATAATAATGATAATAATATTAATAATAATATTAATAATAGTAATATGCAACATTTATATAACGCTGAATAAAAATGTTTCTATGCGCTGCATACTATTACCCCAGCTTTAGCACGGCTACCCTGATCGGGCGCATCGAGCATTCAAGGTATTCCATCCTATACCGGGTACCCTTTTACTACACCTGGGTGAAGAGTGGCAAATGTAGATAAACGCCTTGCCAAAGGACGCGAGTGCTGCGGTGGAATTTGAACCCCGGACCTCGTGGTTCGAATTCCGGAGACTTATCCACTGAGCCACAACACATCTACAAATATTCTTATATAAATCTAAATATAGAAATATATTTTTAGACATACATAATATCAATGCATAACTATACACACACATACATAATATACCTAAACATAGTAAACACATACATATACACCCTCATACACATATAAATTTTCTTTTACTTTCAAGCTTCAAGCTTTCAGGCTATGCATGCCTGAAAATATATTATTAAGACTATACACTGAGGTACTCTCTTACTATCATACCGCGAGTCAACCGATTCTCTAACTCCAAACACGAAAAACCAATCGAGGTAGAGGGGGAGAGAGAAAGAGAGAGAGAGAGAGGGGGGGGGGGGGGGAGAGGGGGGAGGGGGGGGGGAGAGCTAAATAGCGAGGTGCAGAGATGGGTTAAGAGAAAGAGAAGTGGTAGTAGGGTGAAAGAAGCTCTCTGGTTCGCTCTGCTCTCCGACTCCTACAGTGAATCAATCGACGGCAACCACTTGCTTTCTTAAATTCTTCTCATCACCTGCCCTCGTGCTAGGCTTGAATTTCCCCGGGAATTCGCGAGGACCCAAACTGCCAAGAGACAGGGGAGAGGTATAGCGAGAGAAGAAAGAAAAGAGGAAAGTGGAAGAATTCACAGGCCAGATCACGTCATCTTTATCAACTGGTTCGCATCGAGTTAAAGCTACTGGCAGGAGAGCTTTATATCATCAAAGCCACCAGGGATCTTCAACACGAACTAGCTCCAACATTTCTACAGATAATATGTTTATTCATACACCACTTCCATGACTGGATCAATCAATTATTATTCAAGTTTTTTCTGCGGTTTATATGACTTCCCTCTCTTTCTTTGATTTTTTTGGCTGATTAATATTGGCAAATATTATTACCTTTTCCTGCTACCCAATTTCAAGCTGTTGAAAACCGAAAAAAATAGAACACCTGAAAGGTTTTCTCCACTTTACACTTGTCGGAATCGATTTCGAACAAGAATCTGCCATGTTAAGCCCGAGAAGCATACAGTATATATACAGGGAGAAATTGTTTTCTCGGTTAGCTCAGAAAGAAATTAGTGTATATTGATTGTCATCCATTTTAGTCGTCTTCCTCCAAAAAGGACGGTACATTACCTCTCTTTATGTAGCGCACATCTTTGGACTGTAATGAAGAAGACTTCACAACAAACCACTCCGTCAATATAGTTCACTCTCAAGTGCTGTAGCAGGCGTGTATTCGGTCTGATTTGAAGGAAAGGTAAGTACTAGTGCTTCTAATTAAATTTGAGTTGTTGGAATTCAAATCGCTCGTGTGAAAAAGAAACACTACACAAAACCACGGTAGAACAACAGGCTAGTGTATTTCAATGATGTCATTTACATTTTCAAGTGGCTCGGTATAAATAAGTGAACATAATACATTTGAGAAAGAGGGTAGAAACAGGGTGCTATTGCAAGATGAGTATATAGGATGGAAAGACAGACGACGTGCAGAAATACATCCATTCTATTGACTCACGCACACCCACTTCCACTCCAGCGCATGTTAGGGCAGTCATAATTGGAGCGAATTCGAGGCGATTTTTACCCCGGATCTCGTGCCAAACATGCCAAATGCATGTTATTTAACTTAAAAAGGAAGAAAATAAGAACTCAAATTAAGATTTTCTAAACCCTCTAACAGGTATAAACCGAAAATGTATTTGACTTCTTAATGTACATGCAAATATAATCAGTTACACTCTTAAAGAAATACCAACTTGTGTTATCAACATTAACAGATTAGAGGCAAGCCATGAATTTTGTCAAAATTAAATGTTGGGAGGTCCATTCAAGCACGCACCTACCTCCAATGGTAATTTAAGGGGGTTCGAGATAGGGCTAATGATATTGAGAGAGAAATTTGAGAGAGAAAACGAGAGATTGAGAGACAGGGATGGGGGTCGAAAAGATATAAAAAAAAACACATTAATACCCATATGTTCGTACATGAAGACATGGAAAAATAAACAGAGTGCAATATTGTTTGTTATTTCGACCATGAATATCTATTTAGTTTGGAATAACCCTTTTTTTGCATTAGAAACTTGTTATCGATGAAATATGTATGATTTTTCGATACGATTTAAAGAGACAAAATGTGGTTTCATACATTAAAGGTCAAGTCCACCCCAGAAAAATGATGATTTGAATCAATAGAGAAAAATCCAACAAGCATGACGCTGAACATCTCATCCAAATCGAATGTAAAATATGACGTTTTGAAGTTTTGCTTATTTTTCACAAAGTAGTAATATATGCATGAATTACTCAGTGACATGCAAATGAGATAGTCGATGATGTCCCCCACTCACTATTTCTTTTTTTATTTTATTCATACAATATTTCAATTTTACAAAATGTGACAATAATGACAAGTTTAACTGAGCCACGAATTGTTAAAACAATAGTAATTCCACATATCCAGGAAGGAATAGACTCCTTTCACAGGACAGTGAGTAAAATCAGAATATTCTTCATTTCATTTAATAAAATACAAAAGAAATAGTGAGTGGATGATGTCATCAGTCGCCTCATTGCATACCGACCAGGATGTGCATAAAACGGTAAGCAAACTTTCAAAATGTCATAACTTTCTTATTTACATCCGATTTTGATAAAAACTTTCAGTGTTATGCATGTTGGATTCTTCCCTTTTTTATTCAAATAAACCTTTTGTTGGGGTGGACTGTCCTTTAGGATATTGCCCAGAGGATAACATTTTCGAACACCCTCCTGGAAATTACTAACGACTATTAAATTTTGACTTCATATATATATATATATATATACTATATTAAAACATGGCATAAAATGCTGAATTCTCTTGCAAGTGGTATAATGATAAAATACATTCTAGGTTTCGTTCCAGAAAGAGTCTCAATCAAATGCAATTCCCCAAATCAAGCGCAAAACAAATCAAAGGTGGTCATCTTTTACGCGTGTTTGAAATAATAAATTGCGTTTATCCCCTGATAGAATGGTTAGAATTAATTTATTCATTCTCCATGATTGAAATGAGAAAATAAGCGTAAAAACAGTAGTCATCTTTCATGGTGAAAAATTCAACTGGGATGTCCTCCTTACCACTGGTCGGACTAAGATGTTTTCTCTCAAAATTTCACCCTTTGAATCCTGAAGAAACAAAGCTTGACATCTACGACCTGTATCGTGTTTGCACTGCTATGGGTTCCTATGGATAGAATATTTGGAAAATGCATTTATTTCTGTTGAAGGGAAATTATTCCGGAAACTTCAAGTTTTTATTAGTTTGGAGGTTTACATGTGAATAATGTTATGAAGGTGCTATGTGTAATTTTATTAAAACGCAACAAATAGCTTGTCAGATGATTTTGTAATGATTAGGATAGAGATTATCCTAAATTCTTTCCGTGTTGCGCAGACTGCATTTTCACACCACGATTGACCAACGATCAAAATATGCAAATAGGCATACACAGGGGCGGATTCAGATTTTGCCAAAGGGGGTACCGGAAAAAGTTCTACCCATATTTTCCCCCGATCGGCCGCTCACAGTTTATTTTTGTTTGTTTTCTTGAACGGGTAGTCCTAACAGTCACTTCTTAGTTTAATTCTTACAAAACATAAATAAATGATAATCTCATATAAGCCCTAATTTAATAGTGCGAGCGCGAAGCGCGAGCTATTTTTTATTTGAAATTTCATGTATTTTGTCCTGAAAATTGAACATTCTGAGCAATGTTTGTAGATCGTGAACAAGATGTGTAATTAAATAATTGCTGCAAGCGCGAATCGCGAGCAGAAATTTATCTGTACGTTCTGGCCTGGTCGAAAAGGCACCAGTTGAATAATGTGAGCGCGAGCTGAAAATGTTTGACATTCTGACCTAAAAATCGGACATTATAAGCAATTTTTGTCATCATGAACAGGATACGTATATAACTAAACAATTAATGCGAGCGCGAAGCGACCTAAAAACGGGACACTCTATTAATTTAACACTGTTGGCCTCATTTTAGAGTCTCAGGCGTACAGGCACTATTGAATAAATAAATGCATGTATACACCCAAAATTAATGATCGGTGCAAAGATTTCTGCTGGGATGTCTTCGGGGGAGGGGGGATGGGGGGCGGGGAGATAGGGGTCATATATATGTATATATATATATATATATATATATATATATATATATATATATATATATATATATATATATATATAAATATATATATACAAGGTAAATGGCCTCCACGAAATCCAACTAACTTCAGTGTCCGCCCGTTACCGAGGCGCGAAACCATTGGTAGACCAGAGGTGAGAAAAATTCATATACATATATAGGGGCTTATATTATACAAATATATCAGGCTTTGAAAAAGTAAAGTGGGAATTACTTATCCGAGGTAGGACTGGCATTACCTATTGGGGCGAATCCCCGAGCCGAAGGAAAAATATATAGTTAGATATTGCCAGTCCAACCGATGTTTAATAATTCCCACTATGGTTCGAAGGAAACGCCTGATATATTTGTTTTATATACCTCTATAATTTGTAGACCTAGTTCTTGATGATGTATAACCAATCTAGATAAATTCTTACGTTGCCGGACCTAGTCTTAGGCCTGTCGAGGTAATGCTTAACTGTTTCTGGGTAGGCTGCACGTGGCTTCTAAACCGACCGCAGTTAATGAGAGGTCCGCTGCGCTGGGCAGGCCGCTGCAGTTTCACTCAAGATCTATATTGTAAACGCGCAGGCAAACTTATGTCTACTTTCCGGACTCTATATAGTATCGGATCTTGACTCACCTTGCTTAGTCTCAATTTATAAACCCTGTATGAATGGCCGTCATGGAATTATATTTTCTGCATGATAATCTAGACCCAATTCCACACTGACTTTTCGGTAAGTAATTGGAGCGCGAGCTTGTATTTTGTTTTATTTATTTATTTGCGCTGATAACGGTATGGATCTGGATGCGGTCAAGTCAGGGAGCATGCGCACTTAAACGTTGAGAGAACATATCGAGCATTTATTTGGAGCTATTTGCAACGATGTGTTTTCTTATTGAAATTCTACTTTGTCATGATAATAATAATAATAATAATACAGGTATATTTACCCAGGGAAGCCGCTTCAGTTCCGAAAACTGTTCTCCCAGCGGGCCCTGCTATTATTATTACCCCGGCTTTAGCTGGGCTGCCTAGGCGCTCAAAGCATTCAAGGAATTTCTTCCTACCGGGTACCCATTCATCTCACCTGGGTTGAGTGCAGCACAGTGTGGATAAATGATCACGAATTGACCAATCGTTTATCTAGAATACTCATGAATATTCATTAGAAGGAAATAAATATATATACATATATATTATTCTATTTTTTTATGAACATATATATATATATATATATACACATATATACATAAATATATATATACAAATATATATATATAAATCAGTGGCGTACCTAGGATTTTCTAAAGGGGTGGCGAATTCGTCCGAAAAAAGGTCTTTAACCGCAAGTAAAGGACATTTCGCACCAGAAAAAAAATTGACAAGCAAAAAAAAGTCTTCCAGTTCAAAGGAGGGGCCCACTTAGCTCGTCAGGGATCAGTTTTGACTCATCAGGGGGCAGATATACGTCCCTTGCATGTGTTGTGACTTGTCAGGGGGGGGGGGGGGGCGGTCTGCCCCCCTGCCCCCCCCCTTAGGTACGCTAATGATATAAAGGTATATATATAAATATTGTAACCAAATGAAATGTTTATTTCATGTTCAGTATGGTTCCGGAACAGTGAAGAGAGTAGAATAATTTTTACGTGTAGCCGAACCGACTTTCTTTCATGAGGAGCTGGTTCGTTTTGGCTGCAACATACAACCAGTTGGCGTAAAGTCCGTCTTTGCACTTCTGACTCAGTAATTTGGATTATATCTCATGGATTTCAATATCTCCGTATTTCCGTAATTTCAGTCATTTCAGTATTCAGTATCTCCGTAATTTCAGTATTACGGTATCTCAGTAATATCAGTACTTTCAGTATCCTCACTGACATCAGTGTTGTCAGTATCTCGGTAAAATCGGTATTTTCCGTATGTCAATAGAGCCAGTTTTCTCACTCTTTCTAGTCAATCATCCGACACTTCCGCACTTCTGCTTTTCCGAACATGTATTCTTGAAGCTTTGTACATCGAAGCAACGTTAATACAATTGTATTTTTTTATTACTTTATTATAGTATAAGTCTTCTTTTATAAACAGTTAAAGTCATGAAATAATGCTTTTCAGCAACGACAATGGTAATTGTCACTTCACTCTATACCCTAACAATAAAACATGATCAAAGATACATATATATAAAATAATCATACAGTTGTAACATGATCGTTATTTCTCAACAAGTAGTGCTTAATTTTTAAAGAAAATCCTTACATAATCGATTACAAACGATTACTGAATTGAATTTCCCTATGCAACTATATACATGAATTAAAATTTATTCTACGCTCTTCACTGTTCCGGAACCATGCTGAACATTAAATAAACATTTCATTTTGTTACAATTTATATATATGAAGAGAACGATGGTAGGCGTAGCTTAAACCATGGAGCTATAAAACACAAGGTTCCCAAGAGCTATCTGCCCTTTGGAAAAATTGGTGATGCCCCAAAAATGTATCTGCTTTCCCATTTTTTTTTTCGGCATCACCAATTTTTCCAAAGGGCAGATAGCTTTGGGAAACCTAGATTTAATCTTCGCATACCATTGTTCTCTTCATCCATTTCTTTCACACAATATTTAAATAAAAGAGTTGCCAAAGCTGTAATTTGTACATGTATAATTTCTCACATTTGTATAATTT
Organism: Lytechinus pictus; assembly: GCF_037042905.1. Taxonomy (NCBI): domain Eukaryota; kingdom Metazoa; phylum Echinodermata; class Echinoidea; order Temnopleuroida; family Toxopneustidae; genus Lytechinus; species Lytechinus pictus. The sequence goes on from NC_087260.1 coordinate 29,263,629, forward strand.
CTCCCATAAGTGTACTGTATCTAAGCAATAGCTTTGATCCAGCTGAGGCATGGCGGCTTGTCATTGTTCAAAACTCACCTACACCCGACAAAGGAAATTATAATTGGTATAGTGTCAAACATCTGTTTATCTGACGGTCACTTGGATCGGGGTCGCCCTTACCCCTAACTCCTCTCTGTGGTCTAGTGGTTAAGGTACCGGCGTTCCAAGCTGGGGGCCCGGGTTCGATTCCCGGCAGAGACATTTTTCGGCATCACCAATTTTTTTCCAAAGGGCAGATAGCTCTGGGGAACCTTGATATAAGCTTCGCCTACCATTGTTCTCTTCATCCATTTCTTTCACAATATATATGTATGTATATATATATATATATATATATATATATATATATATATATATATATATATATATATATATATATATATACAAACATATATATATATATAATACATACATACATATATTTTGGACTCACACTGATTGCTTTCACTTTTCCTTACAAAAGGAGTCCCATTTAAAATTAACCAAAGGAAAAAAAATGAAAGGAATAAAAAAAAATGGCATGAAGTAGGTTTACTTTTGTTTACAGTGGTGACGCCCCTCAATTGAGACGGTGTCGTCGGAGGACGTGATGTGCGTTGAGTGAGAGAACGATTTAGTGATGGATGTGGAGATGTAGGTATCATGTCAGCCTTGTTTTAACCAGCCACAGCGTCCGACAACCCAGATAAAGATGATTTATAATTCCTTACAACTCAATAGCTCCCTACTGTATTGTTTTCAAAGATGACATGAGAAAGGGAGATAGAAAGAGAGAGGGAGGGAGAGGGGGGGGGGGGTAGATAGAGAGAGAAAGAGACAGATAAAGTAAAGAATATTTGAGTTATGCCTATCGAAATAATGATGCTCAATACGAAATCATATAGCACATATTGACGATATGATTTATGAGTAAAATACGGCCCATCGATATACATGTATACTATTTATCATTTCCATGGCTTTATATAATTTCACATTTTGACTCTCATCTTCTCATGCTAAGAATAAACGAGGCACTGGGGAATGATTTCACAAGGAGTCACTTATAAATCAGTCGCCATTTAATTTCAGTTTTGATACAATTAGAGAAAAGGCCGCTATTGTATTTCACTTGCGATTGAAAGAATACTTGATAAACCTGTCAATGGTTCGCTTTGAAAATGAACATAGAACATATGATATGATAAATTATCAGAACGTAACAATATTTGCTCTTGGAACCATTACGAGTAACCTCGGAGAATGTATGCATATTCACTTTGATATACTTAAAATGAAAATTGAACCTTTGGAACAGGATAGCTTGTCCGAGAAAAAATCAAAGAAAGAGATCAACAAAAGTTTGAGTAAAATTGAATAAATAATAAAAAAGTTAAGAGCATTAAAAGTTTAGATCATTATTGTAAATATGGTAATGTAGATCCTCCCATTGTCAACGGGAGAAAATATGTGATGGCACATGACTTGTGAACAACTTTCCAATTACTTTTGTATACATTTCACTTAAACTGCTCCCTTTATCACATCTATCAGTAGATCATGTGTTCTTTCTATATGAGGGCATGTATACAGATTTTCAAAGATTACATTATGGATGAAGAGTTCAAGCTCAAGTTTATTTATTTAAAACTAAAGACATCACATCATAATCAAAATAGATACACATACAACTCAAATGAGTACATAAACACACATCAATTAGATTACATGTATAGCATGGACGAAGTGGTTTTAGGACCCCTTTAAAAGCAAAGCTTGTGAGTAGGGCCCTGGAATACTTATCATGATTATTAACATAAAATATAGGATATACTAATCTACTAAATACAAAAAAAGATTAAAAAAAATATATAATGAGGTTAAGATGCTAAACTAGAATGGAAAACTATTACAAACACACATATACACACATACACCCACACGCTCACCCACAACCACATCCACCCACACATGCACATACTAAACATATTAAATGAGTAGGTCAGAAACTTAAAAAAAGTACTAAAATTAGTACATTGATGTCACGTTGCTATTATTTATAATGATCCTTTGGTATTTTATACCCTTTGGTATTTATAGTTTTAGACATACTTTAATAACCGATTGTCATTGTTTCACTCGATTTTCTATATATTTCCTTTAATGCCATAATTAATTCATTGCCATCATTTCAGTGTTTTTTATCAGTGAATAAATAATGCTATTAGTAGTTTCATAATTAGTAACTGTTCCCTTTTGATAACTTAAATATTTCAGTTTTATTCATATTATCATTAACGTAAAAATATTTGTTTATTTATGTTACCAAGTATTGTTATCTTTGACTCAGATTTTGACTTTATTTTCATGTATGATATGATGATTTTTGTTGTTCTTCATGTTTTCATCAGGTCATAGATGAAAAACAGGTTTATGCGGATCTTTTGTACCTGAATAAAAGTGTTCTAATAAATAAATGAATAGTATTGAAGGAAAATAATCATAATCTGTAAAGAAAGTAAGCTTTGAATAATCTTTAAACATGAAAAGAATTGTACTTCTTTTTATATCAACGGGTAAACGGTTTCACTCTTCAATGCAGGATATATATAGGGAAGGAGGTCAGAGTGACATTTCTTCTCGCAAATGGCTGACGAATAAGATCCCTTTGACGTCTATCATAATTATGTATTTGCGAATTCTGAAGAAATGAGGCATTGATTGTAGTTTGAACACGAACAATGCATAATTGAACGACACAAGTTTACTTAGTGGTAGCATTTTCAGATGAAGAAATAACGGAGTACTTGGATGTCTATAATTATAATTCGTTATAAGTCGTATTGCCCTTTTCTGTAATATTTTCAATTTATCAAGAAAAGACCTGAAAGTGTTTCCCCAGGCAACATTACAATATGTCAAGTAAGGTAGAACAATACTATTGTATATTGTTATCAGTATCATTTTAGGTAAAACCGATCTTAACCTATAAATAACACCTACACTGCGAGACATCTTTGTGCAGACAGCATCTAGATTATTTTTTTCCAGGATAGGTACTCATCGATAGATAACCCAAGGAACACAAATATTTGCACTAGGTTCAACATCATGACCCCCTATATGAAGACAAGTTATATGCTCTGGAAGCTTTTTACCCTTAGAGCGGAAAATTATGCACTTGGTTTTTTGAATATTGAACAATAGCTTATTACAACAAAACCATGCATACAGCTTCTTAATTTCTTGATTTGCAACGAGTAAAAATATTTCTACTGACTATCAGCTAGTATCAGACTGGTATCATCGGCAAACAGGGAGTATGATAATAATGTTGATGAATGTATTATATCGTTTATAAAGATCAGAAACAACAGGGGACCAAGGACAGACCCTGGGGTACACCATACTTAATCGTAGCATGTTTGGATCTAGATCTATCTATCATAACAAATTGTGTCCTGTCACACAAATAGCTTCGGAACCATAACAATGCTACACCACGAATTCCGTAATGTTCAAGTTTCTTGAGAAGGATATCATGGTCAATGGTATGAAATGCCTTTGACAGATCCAAAAATATCCCCAGACAATATTTGCTTTCATCAATAGCCTTTATGATATTACTCAATAAGTTAAAAACACCCATTTGTGTGGAAAAGTTTCTACGAAATCCACTGCTGAGGAATCAAGATGTTCTTTTTAGATAAAAACTCAATTAAACGTTTACAAATTATTTTCTCAAAATTCTTTCAAAAACTTGGTAACAATGCTACCGGCCTATAATTTATGACATTCTTACGATCAGATTTTTATACACCGGCACAACTTTGGCTACCTTAAGTTTATCTAGAACGACCCCCTGAGATAACGACATATTAATGATCTTACATAAAGGTTCAGCAAATAGGTGAATACTCTCCTTTATAATTCGAGGCGAAATATCATCAGAACCCCTCGATTTAAAGACGATACAATATCAATTTTCCCAGCTTTTGTAGCAGGTTTTTAAAAACAGAGAAACATTATCTTTACATCGTTTCATATAATCATGATGAGATTGTGGTACTTGAAGAATTTCTGTAGATATTTTCTGGGGGCAATCCAATAAAATAAAGAGTTTGAATCACCATAAGGAAGAGCAAAATGTTACATTTTAGGGTATTTTATAGTCCATCAGTGGGAAATTTGTTCACATGTGACATCATACATCTTTGAATCATTGCCAACAGGAGGATCTCCATAGCATTAGTGATCGCAATACTTAAATGCCCATAACATTCTCATTATTTGTCTGATTTTTCTCAAATTTTCTTTGATCTTAATCTTTATTTTTTGTGTGTTTACACAAGCCCACTTGTTCAAAAGTTTAATTTCCCTTTAATTTTTCAACTTCACGCATACAAAAAAAAAATCAAACATTTGTTAGAACTCAGAGCTAGGCCTATCATTGACTTCCAGGTTTTAAGAGCTCTACATGTGGATAATTTTTTCAAAATTTTATCTCTTTGAGAAACATGTTTATGATTTATATTGTTCAATGACTACACTTAACTCTTTTTAGAAACCTTGATTGTGATTGGCTTCAGCGCCATGCTATAATTTTACCCTGCTATAAGAGCAAAGTTACAGCAATTATAAGACATTCATGAACTGATATTATGGTTTGTCCTTGGAGCCTCTGAAAGTCTCAAAGAGACAGGATGACCTTCAAAATCTTTAAATCCATGTCCGATGTTTTTAACTTCACAATATCTCTTTAATTGGAAGTATATTGGAATCTTCTGGTAGCTGCAACTGCTAAACTAAGTATAACACAGATGTCTCTTGAATCACCTCGTTCTGGTCCGCCAAATGCCAAATATGAGCGAACTGTTTTTTTTCTTCAAATTTGTCAGGTCATTTGTTTTACTTTTATACACTGCTTCCTTGTCAATCAAGTTCCCACATTCTCAATATACCCTTTTTACACACGCTAAAATTTCCTTAACCCCGTACTATAGGTGGGGCTAAATTGCCATTTAGCCCCACCTATAGTACGGGGTTAAGCTTAGCCCACTTTCTTTTTACACAGCATTTTTGCAAAGTGGGCTAACCCCACCTTTAGTACGGGATTATTTGGCCCTGCAAAAAAGCAGGGTTATCCCAGCAATTGCGGTGCTAAGAGCGATAGTACGGGGTTAAGATTGCTAGTGTAAAACGAAAGTGGGCTAAGCTTAACCCCGTACTATAGGTGGGGCTAAATGGCAATTTGGCCCCACCTATAGTACGGGGTTAAGGAAATTGTAGCGTGTGTTAAATGGTACGAGTGAATGATCGACAAAAACCACTAGTCCGGGGTTAGCGAGTTTCGTGTGTGAAAAGCAAGCATTCCTTATCCGGGGTTAGCAATAACAATTTGGCATGTGTAAAAAGGAAAAAAAATAGTACGGGGTTAAGGATAGTACGGGGTTAGCGATAGTCCGGGGTTAAGAAAATCCTGTGTAAAAAGGGCAATAGAGTACCAATTTCATAAACAAACTATGATGAGTGAATATATTGTAATTCTGAGTGCAATAATTTACCTCAAGGTTCAACGTCGAATCTCACTGGAATCTGATATCAATGTCCTCCAGAGTAATGGTCTGTGTATGTCTAGTTTATTCATTCATAATAATTCAATTAATAGATTTTGCTTCATGTTACAACGCATCCTTGGTAGCACTTTTTAGTTCTGATTATGAAAGGGCAGCTTGTCAATGCAATGAATCATTGATGGAAAAGGGCAAATTGGGTTAAATGACTAATGGTTTCCATATCCTAGGGTACATTTGACAGTATTCAAAGAATAGTACGATTTCCATATCATCGTCCGGATAAATAATCTCACCTAAAAACCAAGATTCTTTCCCTCTCCCTCTCACACTTGGTGTAGGACTATTTCGTTTCTACTTTTACTTCTAAACATTTCCGTCACAAACCAGGTTTTAGAAAGAACTATCACTCTCTAATTACTTGACTCGTCTATCTCTTCAAGGAGTTCTACATTGGACTATTATAGGAACCTATATATTTATTTGCAGGAAGCATTGAATTTGAAATAGGTTCGAATTTGATAACACTGACACATAGTCATCCAGAAGATTGTTGCGTCATCACAGTATTACGAGATTGTAAGCCTTATCTTATTAAAATATTAAAAATGTCGTATTAAAATGTCGTATTAAAAAAAATGTTTGTCATTATGTGGTGAAAGGATAAACAATGTTTGTATTAAAGAGTTAGATACACATTTTTGCGTAATTCAGCTGATGTATGAATAAAAACCCAATAAACGAATGAGGAAGAACGAACGCATACAGCAGATTCGTTTTGTGAAATATCATATAAAAATGTTACTTAAAAAATATATATCTAGATCCCCACTTAAACTGCTGGTATACATAACCAGACAACATAATCAGAAAATATGATATATAAATCGAGGTCATCGATCTTGTATTGTCCATTGAAGCCGATATGAAAATGTAATTTGTATGAAATTAATCCAGCCTCAGCAAACTGTATCTACCTTTAAATACAATACTGAGAATCCATGCCCTCATACAAAACCATCCTGATATAAAATGTAACAACAAATTTGTAGTGAATGATAATGTCATTTGATTGGCGCCGTTAGATCAGGTATATAGCATAACTACAACCCATTGAATAGTACTACTATCACCCAGAGAACACATGGAATAAATTCTATATTCCATGCCCATCACCAGGATCAAGGACGGGAGATGTTGTGTGACGAAGCAGTTTGCATTTTTCGATTCATACGCTTTGTCACATAGTCCTTGTAGGCTTATTAATCAACTCGTAAGCCCATCCATATTTCATACATCATCACCATCAGTTTATTCTATTAACGTGAAGATGTGTTCATACATCATCATCGTAAATTTATTCTATTAACGGGAAGATGTGTTCATGTATCATGACCGTCAGTGTATTCTATTACTGTGAAGAAGTGTTCAAACATCATGACCATTAGTTTATACATGTAATAACGAGAAGACACATTCACACATCATTGATGTCAGTTTATACCAATAATCGTATAAAGATGTGTTCATACATCATGAACGTCAGATTATTGTATCCACATGAAGATGTGTTCATGCATCATTGAAGTTAATTTACCTACTTTCTGGAGGCTGTGTCATGAAGCTGTATGTTAAATTATGCATTACCTTACGGAATGGCTATACTGTGGTGACCCAAGTGGTTTCTTGATTATTATAATTTGCAAGGCAATTTTTTTTTTTTTTTGGGGGGGGGGCAAAATTTCAATGAAATTAAATGAACATTATTAAAATGTCACGAACTGTTTTAGGAGTCTGTTTAGGTTTAATGAGTGCGTCATGAGACTAAGGGAAACATGGTAAGGGGTTCGAATCCCAAACCATGTAGCACTTCATATCGAACTCCACTTTGATCGGAAAGTGGAATGTACTGGTTTAAGGTTCATGTGTTGTGTGGAAAACTCGTCTAAAACAGTGATTACTATGCAAACACTTAATAGGACATCATCTTCACCCACATTGGCACGCAGGAGTTTGAATACTACAAAAAAAGGAACAAAGTAAAAGTGAGGAAACCGACGATACACGATTCTGAAAACCATGCTTTCCATCAATCACCTCGACGTTCAATGATTATCAGACACTTAACATATCAGCAATACAGTTATTGATTGGTTATTTGAAACATAAAAATGTATACATGGATTTAAATATTATCATAAACTGATGGGCATCATGGGTTAAACTGAACCAATTACAAAATGTATAAATGTTTGGTAAATATGAGCTGTAACGGAATGAAGGAAGAGATAGGAAACAAATCTTGATAAAACGATAAAAGTTGGACAGCCTGATCGGTAAATCTCCCACCAAGACGCCTAATCTCCTACGAGAGGCAAGAAAATTAATTGTTACCAATCTATCAGATCCATGCCAGGCTTTGATTGGTTCTTGATTTATGGAGAGAATGTGCAAGGACCTGATAAATAAATCTTGCTAAAATATACAGTGAAACCCAACATGTAACGGCGGCTAGAACAAGATAGTGCACAGGCATCAAGGGCTGAAGAAATTGACAGAGATAGATATTATCTCAACCACTCTCCCATGCTTATAAACACCTGTTTTTATGCTGGAAGGAAATCAATCAAATCGTAAAGGCAACCTACTTAAGTAATATTAGTAGTTATAAGACCCCAATGGTTTTAGAGCTATTCCTAAGAGATAATATCTTGATACAAACGAGAATACAGAAATTCTATTCCCTAATTCCGATGAATTAAGAAAATATATAATGTATCAAAAGCATTATCTTGGTTATCCTATAAACTCTCTTTCCATCTATGTGTCATCTTGTGTAGGTGTAGGAGTTTAAGGAAGAATGTGCTCTCAACCAGTCAGATGTACTTATTTCAGGAGCTTGTAACATAATTGGAAATAATTATCAAATTGTATCATGAAACATTCCCTTGCTTTCCTTGATATTTTGTTCTCTTCGAAATTGGAAGCTTAGAAAATCTATAAAAACCTTACACCTTAGGAATTGTGCTCAAGAATCAGGAGTAGGAAAATGTGCTTTTAAGTGTCATGTACAGAAAAAGATTAGACCAAAAACGACTCCTATGAAACACCACATCGAAAATTCCCCCGTATTCATGGAGGGAAATGTAGTTAATAATCTTTCCTGTTGGTAATATGTACCATGTCTACGCACAAAAGAAAATTGATTTTCCAATTTACCAACCCCGGAAACTAAGCATAGTTAGCTGGTCATACGCTCTCTCGTCGCAAACGAACACTCGGCCGTGTAAAAGTCAGTGAATAAAATTGGCGTGCATGAGTTAAGAGTAACAAGGAGGGAAAGAGTCTGACAGTGAAATTTCCCTGGGTATTAATTTAATTAGGCCTCAAAATGTGAGTGTGTATTATGTGTGCGGGTGAACGCAAGGCGCGTGTGTTTGTATAAAGACCACTACCTGTGTGTCAGAATACACTAGCATGATTAATTGTCTTTCGTGAAGGAAATTGAAAAGCGTTTATTATTTTGATACTGCTTTATCGTTAATATTAAACTAAAACATACATGTCTGCCAAATTTTTGGCTGTGCTATTTGTTTGGAAATTAATATACATGATTATACCAATATGAAATAGTTTAAGAAATACCTCAGAATAGTTAATGTGATTTTTATTCGTATTCCGATTAATTCTTCTTTTTCTAGATTTAACAACGTTTCTACAGAGAACCAAGAAATATGAAATGTAGAGAGTGTAATAAATACAAAAAATAAGATGTGTGTTTCAGGGAGTTATACCCCCCAAAAAAAATCAAATAGGAGAGAGAGAGAGAGAAAAAAAAAAGAGGGAAGGGAAATATAGAGGGAGGAAGCGAGAGGTATGTAAAGTCAAAAAGTGTGTATGGAGTGTTTGTAGGTCGGGATGGGTGAGGGTGTGTGTGTGTGTGTGAAAGAAAAAGCGAGAGTGTGTTGATAGAGTGAGGGAATTGAAAACAGATCAAACAGAGAGGAGGGTTAGACGAGAGAAAAGTAGCACCGAATAATAGAAGAACAAAAACAGACATAGCTAAGAAAGAATGTTGGAATGGAAGGTAAGGTTGCTATCTTAAGGAGACAGCAATTCTCTATTTTACCACGTATGATTGTCTTACTTAGCCTTAGGGTGACACTATCAAATAATCACTGCTCTTTTCCTGCTAGCCAGATACTCTATCCAGATCACCAGGGATACCTCCCAGTTGCCTTCTTACATGCCTGTCGAACACATATATTCACTATGGACATATTTATTGATTTCAGTTTTCTTGTAATATTTATGCGTTGTAAAATTTTAAGTTGTTCTAGTCTCATCTGAATTGATTTGGTACAGGTATATTTCATAGTAATTGCTCAGTTTTTATTTTTGTGATATGACCATCAAGGTTCCACTCTTATTTTCTTTTCCCATAGCACCCCTGCTTATGTAATTATGTCATGAATAATTATGATAAGTGTGCATTTTGAGCGTGTCCGTTCAGTGGTTCCCCAGCGGGAACCACTGAATGGAAATAATTCTGCGTCTTATCAAGACCATTAAACCTCGAAAATGGCTTAACGTTATTTCTGAAATGATATAATCATGATTGTCAATGGTTGGTGTCAAGGCATCGATGATCTCTTAAACAAGGGAAAGTGTTACCCCAAACACCCATGCATACACACGCACCTCTGATCAGACCCCTAGCGTTGTAAGTAAGATTATTCCCACTGCAGTAATATAAAGAACAAAAATAAACACTTTAAGTAATGGAGGGAAATTTTCAATAAAACTGTTGTTGATATTTATCTTTTGATGATTGATGGGGATTTGTCTTCTCATGCATGTATAAAAAAATATGCTCTTTGAGTTGGAATGGGAAATATTAAAAGGACACACCATTTCGTTGCTAATGACACCAAAGCAAATTGATTGAATTTAAAGAGAGAAAGTATTCAACCGAGTCACACTTCTTAGAAATCGTAGTCATGGTAGTGCGGAAAAGGGTATCTCTACATGCTCCATGTGGATGATCTGATGAATAGCTTATAAAGCGGTAGGATATAACACCAAAAACACCTGCAGGATATCAGATTATTGAGAGGTGTCACTAGTCTCTCAAATGGCGCTAATAACCCTGCTGGAATTTAGAATGCACCATGTTCACTAGTCCTGTGTAAGAGAACATTCCAACCTTTCCACACAAACGTTTCAGATCAATAAAGGTTAACAGAATTGTTGGATAAATGTAGTTTTGGATGAATAATTCTTTCCATGACGTAATCATGATGTATTCCATCTATAAACTGTTACTGTTCAAAATTTTAAGTTAATATACCATCATAAATGATAATCATGATTGCTGTCTGTTTAGGAATCATTGCACCCGAACATGAAAAATACATGTTAAATACTGTAGCCTTAATGATGTACGGGGTGACAGTTGTACCATAGTTATTTACTAATGTCCCTATTGTTGAGATAATCAACCCTATCAAATGAAATGGCTCTCTCCAAAACCACAAATGAGGAAGGCCAGCAGGGATATTGATTAATATGCATACCAGTCATTTTTGGTTTGTTCGCAGTCAAACAAAACAGTGTAATGGTATCATCCATTGACTTTTATGGTGAAAGTTCTCCAATGTGAAATTGTTACGTATTCTTTAAGCCGACCAACATGCGAAATATAGTAAAGGAATGCTCCCATTAGAATATAATATTCTTGTACAGATCTTTCCGGAAATCTTGCACGTCACCTACAATGAAATAAATGAAGCAGAAAATAAAAAGTCATGCTATCTCAATGCAAAATGATATTTCCAAAGTAATTTCTTTGTTGTGTTTGGTAGGATTCAATTTAGTCCAAGCTCCTTTATATTATTTCTAGGAATTCCTTCTAACTATCTGTCTTGATGTTTGTGCAACCGCTTGACTTCATAGGAATTGGCCTTAAGTCATCACGGATAGATAACGAAAAGTTTAGAGCCTATGAAAATGCGCTGGATGATAATACAGAGTGGTTCGCAGAAAATCACTTCATTAAGGGTATCATAGTTCTATATTTTGTATGAGGAATTATATGGAGGGGTTTTTAGTTTTATTTTAGTAGGATATGGTGACCTATATAGACTGAATGAGAGATCTACGATCCCTTGTTGATTGAGAAAGTAGTTTGGTTCATTAACCGCTAGTAACATTTGCTTCAAGGTTTAAAGTCTTTCTTCTACACTTACTATTTTGCAGCTGAATTGGGGACCCACAATTATATCGAATTATACAATTTTGGTTTTGTGCCTTGAAAAATAACAACATAGGCAAAATAATACGAAATCTTTCCATCTTATAAAACTAAGTTTGGTTAAACATTGTTAAATATTAATGGTTTTTCTAGATGAATACGCTGACAAACACTATTCAAATAACGTTGTGATAGAGACATTCATATTATTTGTCTAGAGTAATGGAATTAGTATTCTCCACTTTTTACATAGTTTCATATGTTTTTAAACAGCTACTCATTTTCATCAAAATTGATAGATCCGTGAACACCGTCTCAATTCGTTCATCTCGTTGTGAGAGTTATATTATATGTGCGTGTGCGTAGGTTAGTGTGTGTGCGTTTCCACTTTAGCCGCCAGTCAGCTAGTGGTATCTCATTTCGCCTCGATAGGCTACGATCAATACCCATCGCTTTATTTCATTTACTGTAATGCTACCTGATACTTCACGTGAGTTCCGTATTCTATCCGTATGCTGTTAAAGGTAAAGCCTAGTTTGGACATGGATGCCAGAACAAATGGTGCTCGGATGAACATTTCTGATCTTTAACATTTTGTTTATGAATTCTATCATATTTCAATGGAGAGTTACGCAATTCCACACCGATGTGTTTCCGACTATTTGGCTGATTGAACGGATATTTGATATGAACGAACAAGCATAGTCAGGAATTGACGCCAGGTACGTAATTAGCCGAAATATTTTTGGTTTAATTGATATTACTAAAAAATATTAATTCTATGAAAGTTTGTCAGATTAATTTCTCTTTTTGCTGCAATTTTCCAGAAAAAAATCTTATTTCATATATATATTATATATGTATAAACTTAATGATGATTTAAATCTTATGAATTCTTACATAATAATATAATAATACAACGCATATTCGATTATGCTAATGCAGCTTGGTAGGGTAGTCTGGGCGTGATGGATAAGAAAAAAATATGTAAGAATAAGAATGTAAGATTCATGAATGTTTTAAGCCCATGAGCACATGTAATGAACTTGAATACGCAGGATTACGCCATGTAGTAAAAATCTCAACAACTAGTATTGCATCACGTGCATGAAATGTTCTATAATGCCCATAATTTTAGTTAATTTTAGTAATTTTAATTTTGTATTACCAAACAAGAAGGTCATATATAAAAAAGCATACGTACATTTAGTTTTCAGTAATGTAGATAATATAGGGTACTTTATAATCTTAGTTGAAATAAAGTAGATAATTGTTGCTTGATAACGTTTCTACCAAAATATTTGATTAATGGATATGTCATTTTTTATACCGTGTTTTTGTACTTGTAGTTATTAAATTTTTTTGTTACAATAATGTTTTTATACTATTATCCCATTGGAAATAAGCCTTTTGGGTTTCATGGGTTATCCTGTCATGGTATTCTTTCCAATTACTGTATTTTGCATCTTGTGATATTCTTGACGAATAAAATCAATCAATCAATCAATCAATCAACCAATCAATAGATGAATGAACGAATGAATCCATCCGTCCATATATCCATCCATCCATCCATCCATCCATCCATCCATCCATCCATCTATCCATCCATCAATCAATCAATCAATCAATCAATCAATCAATCAATCAATCAATCAATCAATCAATCAATCAATCAATCCATCCATCCGTCCGTCCATCCATCCATCAATCAATCAATCAATCAATATAGATTAAAAAAATTAAAGTTTATCCTATATATTCCACTTTGCATGTTACGTTATGACTGTCGATGTTATATTCCACTATACCATGTACTAAGATGGTCATGCTGTTCATGGCTATTGATTTGTCATCTGATGATATGTTTTTGATAGTAAGCAAGACAGAGGAATAATTCGTGAAACCTCGAAGTATCTTCAAGAAAAAAAAGTGCACTAGTTATTCAGACGTTTCAGATGCGATAAGAATGCCCTCTTCACAATTCTATTGGAATTTAAAATGAATATGTATACATTAAAAAAAGAGGATGGAAATTATATTTTTACATGAGACTTTTAGGTTGGTGTTGTAATTAAAACTAAATCACATAAACAGCTGTAAAAAGAACCCCAGCATTCTGTTACACGCAAACGGGACTGATGTAAGATGATGTATATGGTAAATTGATCGAACAAATACCATAACACCGCCCAATATATTTATTTTCTGATTATTCCTCCATTAATTAATTTACGAGTTAATAAACAACTTTATTCTCCATCTTTGTCAGGACCCAACTTTCCCTTTAAATGTAAGTCCCTTTAAATGTAAGTCGATTGTGGAGAGGAAGCAAGGAAAAAAGAAATAATTGCATTAGAGTCAGTGTACAGCATCACCAATTAGAAGACCGGTCTCTGATACGTATTGTCTCTTCTTTCACTGAGCATACAGGTTGGGTTTTTCGAAAGAGATAGAGATAGAGACCGTGAACGATAGATGAGATGAATTGGATACGAGGTCGAGTTATGATTTACACCCGAGTCGGTTTGTCCACCGTCCTTGTTTTTGTTACGAGTGTATGATGTTATCAGCTCAAGAGATTGCTTTTAAAATGTAGAGTTAACGAAGAACGATAATAACAAGAAATGTTGTATTTTCGATGTTAACTTTTCTTTTCTATTTTAGAAATACTACTCATTTTTAGATGACACTATTTTCTTATTCGTTTTTCCCATATCTTACCCATCCCAATAATACCGGGATGCCTCAGGGTATTTTGATCATGGAATGGGTTAAAGATTTGATACCTTTCTCATTAATGCATGGGGTATGATATAGTTGCACTATCAAATCATCTAATTTCTCTACATTCGTTTATTGTTTACTTCTTTCCAATTCGCTTTTTATTATATGCCTTTCTCCCTCCACTTGTCCCATAAACTGAACACTCATATCACTTTGACAATCAATGCACGTAAAACGCATGGAAAGAAAATGAAGATTTCTTTGTTCACAAAATGTCTACAGCAAAGTAAATAAACAAATAAACATACAATTTAGCACTGATAAATATTATGGGAAACGAATGCAAAGGTAACATATCCGATTCGGAAAAATATAGAATTTATCATAAATTTGTATTTTAAATCCAGATGTCTCTTTACCTCAGCATTTATCTAAGCTGAATATCGTAAGTGGAATATCAAATAAAATTATTTTTCTCCTAGACGTTTATCCCCTGTGGCTTTTAACGTATCATACTATATTAAATTTATTTGTAAATTATTATATTATTAGAAGTATTTTAAGAGTTCTTATCCAAAACGAGCTAAATCCACTTTTGGTATTTTCCTGTAAATCAAGGTTTTTTAATTCACAACTTTCCCTTAGCCACTGCTGTTTTATTTTGATATATATGATAGTACTATCATCTTGGAATAGTTAAATCATGATTTTAAAAATCTAGCATTCTTTATCAATTTTTGAAAATTTTTGAAACTTTATTTTTCATGGATTTAGCTCCTTTTGGAACATAACCTTAGCAAAATGTCAAGTTTTGTCAATTTAAACATGTTTGATATTGGGAATTGAACACGAAACACATAAATATGGCTAGCAGAGTACATTTCACATCTTTTCTGATGTTTATCGATTGAAAATTACAAAAAGAAAAAAAAAAGATATTTTGTCATCTTTCCCAGGATGATGACTTTTGGCGATATCCAATTCCAAAAGGAGCTAAATCCAAAAATATTAATAACAATTGAAAAATTATGTTATTTTCAGCAAAATTTGCACTGATGGTGTAAACTTGTATCCAGAACATATACCTACAAATTGAATGCATAACTTTATGTAAAATATAAAAAAATATAAAAATTTAAATAACCGAACAGTGGATTTAGCACTTTTTGGAACAAAACTGTTTTGGTTTTAATAGCTCCTTTTGGAACAAAACTCAAATTTGCAATCAATTTTTACCATTTTTTCCAAAACCTATTTCAAATGCGATATGTTGCATTTGATTCCCATTTCTAAGATACATATATTTTTTATTAAAAAGAAAATAAATTTTGGTCAAAAGTGGATTTAGCCCCTTTTGGAATCAAGCTCTTCATTTACAGAATTTTTCATCAAACAGAAATGTACATTAATAAACATAATAAAATCAGGGATATAATTAAAAAGTAGCAGTTTAACAAGAATAAATCTGAAAATGCTAAGAACAAAAATGAAAACAAAACGGAGGAGGGTTCCCTAAAAAGCAATGCTTGTAAAGAGGCAAGCCCAAGTGACTAAGTATCAACGTAAAGAATTCTATGTACAATAATTAATGGAGAAGCGAAATAGCAAAGGGATTGAACGAATAAAGACATGATAAAGAAAGAACAAAAAAGAAACAAAAAGAAGAGTTCCAGAAGGGGAGAGGGTGAAAGTAAATGGGAGGGTGAATGTGGATAAAATCGTTAGGTAAAGAAAAAAAAACTCAATTGTTAGATTCACTAGATAAAGTAGAATATTGACCAGTTTTTTTTAGATCACGTTTAAAAATGTTAATGCTGGAAGGTTCTTTCAAGTGCGGAGGGAATTTATCACTGAAGATGAAGGTGCAATACCATTGGACGTTTGTAACTGTCTATTCGTTGAAATTGCCTTTCTCTTATAGCAAGGTTAATCGTATTCAAAGCTGAAAATAAACGACCAATCAGATTAAGATTTAGGTATTCTAATGCGTTCTTCTGCTAATACCTTAACTTAATAATATGTAAACCTTTACTTAATCCCCCATAAAGTTCAAAACTATCCAACATTTCGGTACCAATTAATTGCTGATTCTTATCCACAAGTTTTTTGCCCATAGTCAGTAAAATGACATAATCCCTTTTGAAAACGAAACTGCTTAATTCTCTCATGTCATTAAAGGCGGAGTAATACAGGTATTATAATACCGGTAGGGTCAATGTTTTCAGTAACTCAGGATTTTTGGTCTGCACCGGGCCCACACAAATAATAGTCCGCACCTCAAGCGTTCAGTAACTACATTGCAAAGTCGCGCTATATATTTTCGAGATCAACCATTCAAATACTCTTGCAGATATAAGGGATGGCGCTGGTCTGGTGCTGATAAAAGCAGCTCCTAAATAGCCAGGGCCTGCGCGCCATTCATAAATTCAAAATTTACGACTTAGCCCGGAGCTGGTCCGGACTTTCTGAACCTTCTTAACCAGCGAGTTACTGAAAGCGGCTCAGTTCCCTAACTTTAAAAACAGTTCATTGGTTTTTACCATGTATACCCTGATTTTATTAAAAAAAAATGCTTAGTAGTCATATTACAAATATACACAGTTTACATCATTCATTCAACTTTTCCATAGAATATCTAACCATGTAAATTTTGAGAGAGCCGTAGTTTTTGTATTTCTGGTAAATACTAGCACTCATCCCCTCTGTGCTATGGTAGCCTTAGTGACTCGAGAAAAAAGAAAAGAAAAGAAGAGTTCACAGCAATCTACACAAACTTTACAATGTACACAAAACTATTCAACTTGTTTAAAAGTACATCGATTTATAATGTACAGTATAATCTTTGAATGTATTTGATGTTTCCATCTGCCATCATTCTATGCCTGTATAAATATTATTACTGCAACATAATTATATATTACATAGGGTAGATTTAAACCAAATATCATCCAGGTTGTGGACGAATACAGCTCTTACAGCCTCTAAGAATACTCAACTCCTTCCCACCTACCGACAGGACCCGTGTGACATTGTTACTAATCAAAAGCTTCCTCGTAAGCTTCTTGTCTGGAACTTCCATCTGATATATAAATTTCTTTGAGCGAGCTGGAAAAATACATACATACATAGAAAATTGGGATCCTGCAAGCGGGAAGTCCTCACTGCCGGCAACCTCACTTCTCATCGCACTTCTTGGCGAGAGTTACTTATTGTAAAAGCGTGTGTTTTATTAGATTTTGCGCATCTTGTTAATATGAATCACGTATGATGGAACATTGGAGCATTGTGACAGTGGGAACATCTTGTCGATAACGACCCTAGAAAATGCGTGCCCGGTTTTTCAATTCCCAGGCCAGTGTACAATGGGTTCTCCACACTCCTGAACTGGTGGTGGGTGAACAGTATCCATCCAGTACGGATGAAGGCAACTCAGTTAACCCTCAGGCTTAGTGTCACATTGTAGCAGCGATTTAGATTCCCCTCTACATCTTCGATGATTGCCTAAATCTGATCACGCCTCAACAGCGCTAGTCTAATGCCTCACTCGTAAAACTAAGCATCGATTTTCTCAGCGAGCGCTTGCCAATCAACGACGTTCCCCTGGAGCGCGCAGCCCAGTGCCTTGAGCTCCTGTAACTCTCCTTTCAATCTCGCTACGGTAAACTTAGACGTTTTAATTGCGTCCAGTCTCCATTCCCCTCCCATGCAGTCTTCCTCGTAAATCAACTCCGACCAACATTTTAAATAGAAAGCTTAATCAAAAGTTCATAAATGTGTAGGTGACAGAAGGTTCATCTAAGTTCCTTTTCATTCAACGTTTATATCTCCTTTCTTTAATTTCTTGACAGATAAACGCAGCCGCAGTTAATAACATTTCAAATGCTGATTCTATTTTGCAGAATATTATTTGGTTTTGTTTGAGAAAAAAAATCCCTGTTAAACACATTATTGCGAACGCTTGTACCATGGAACTAGTCTTCCTTCGACAGATATTTAAAATACACGTAAGAATTTGATTTAAAGGAAATTAAAAACTGTTTGCTGAAGTTGATTTAATACGTTTCTGGTAGAAAGAAACTTTTCCAAATACTTGTGGAATCACTGCAGGTAAGGTTCATCGATACCAGTTAGATTAACAAAATACTTTAGAAAACTTTATTAGATATATAAGTGAGTCTGTGCGATTGAAGACACGATAATGAGTGTAACTGGGAATGATTGCAAACTTGTTTCCAGATCAGGCGAATATTCCAAAAAGACAGACGACGAGAAAGGAATCTTCGATTGATTAAGGTCGGCCTCAACCTTAGTTCTGTCCATCACTTACTATGTCCCATCATCCAAGATACTCTTTCTGCACAGGTTGACAACTACCTACACAGGGCATAGAACCTGATCGCCAACATGTATATTCATTGAAATCTTACATCTGTCGGGGATTGAATAAAAACAAGATTGAAGAATTTTCGATCACATTGAAACCTTTTGAAAGTGGCGCCATATCATGGTTAACAAAGAACTTAGTGCAATTGAGCACCATTAAAAATGATGGTATTGACTGGACTACGATGCAATAAAACTAGAAAACGATAGTGAGTTAAACTTCCTGGTAGCTACAGGTCTAGACCACTTCGCGTAGCAAACTCGTCTGGGATTTCTTAATATTGAACCTGGGTGCCTCTGACTTGGTATGGTATAATGCCCCTGGATGGAAAGAGGATCAGACTACGGGAAGAAAAAAAAGCGAGGGTTACCCTGTTATCCTAACTGAAGGCAAGTTACATCTGTTGAGAGAAACCCCGTCAAATCATGTTTGTAAGTTAATTAATTCGCTGGAGTGATCAAAAGAGCAGCCCTCGGAATCTGGTGCAGTATTGGTGAGATAAAAAAAAACTTGACAAGAAATTCAGTTTACCAGGCACAGGGCAGCGTAGATAGCCCAACCACAGAATGACTATGTTTACATCTACCGTAGATGGGTAGTGGTTTTAAGAATCTTAGTTATAGGCAATATTGATTGAATGCATTGAACCTATATAAATATAGGTATAGAAAAAAGGTAAACCTATACAATTCCTACCTATTTATGTGGTGTATTAGCTAACATTATAATGCAGTTGATAAAGTGTTACTCTCTTCTGATGGTATAATTTGAGCAAAAGAGCATATTTCGATAAGGCATTTCAACATATACTATACACTGATAATAAAAAAAGTCGAATGCAACACCAGTATAAAATGTATTTTAGAAAACCATCGATCAAGAATAATAAGATAATACTAGCTCCTGATCATATTGTTAAGATGTAATTGGGCAGTCAATAATACGTAGCAAATGGTACGGGAAAAATACAACATTAAAAAAAAAAGGGATTGTACGCTACTTCTTCTTTTAGAATAACACGTATATTCAGAGCCATGTAGGTAGTGTGTATAATTGTATGTACTAGTGGTGGTAGTAATAGTAGTGGTATTAGAAGCCTGATATTAGTAGTATTAGTGGTAAAATTGGTAGAAGTAGTAGAAGAAGTAAAAGTAGTAGTAGAACTAGTAAGTAATAATAGTAGTAGTAGTAGTAGTAGTAGTAATAAATGGTAGTAGTAGTAGTAGTAAATGGTTGTAGTAGTAGTAGTAGTATTAGTTGTAGTAGTAGTAGTAGTAGTAGTAGTAGTGGTGGTGGTGGTAGTAGTAGTAAGTGGTGTGTGTGTGTGTATTTGGGTTTTGACAGACGTGTATCAATTAGATATGATTATTTACGTCTGGGACCGACCTTTAACGTCACCATCCGAATGACGTGACCAGGGCTCGAACCTCGAACCTCTGCATCAATTTGTAACTTCCCCACATAGCTTTCGATTACAGGCACACGCCACAAAGCCCAGTGGTAGTAGTAGTTGTAGTAGTAGTAGTAATATAGTTATAAGTAGACCTATAGTATGGTATTGCTATCATCGTCGTCGTCGTAGTAGAAGTAGTAGTGGTACACCTTCTAAGCACATTCTACCACCACGTCTATATTCTTCTTGTGGTGAGGTACATTAATTCTAAATAAGTTTAACATTAATGTAGACTTCATCATGTTCACGTAAGACAACCATTCGTTTACTTTCATTGGTTTTTCACAAATTGAACCTGTTAGTCGGAAAAAAAACACGATAAAGTATTGGGTAGGACAGTCTCTGTCATGTCTCGTGGTGATCCTGTATGAAGTTATTTCTAAACGCTTACGTGGACAACACATTTCTACTATGTATGGATTCTCTTTAGTGATGAGTACGTGTACAATGTAATCGATATGGAAAGCTAGACATGTTCGCCCTTTTTGATGACGTAGGTCTATTTTGATAAGACCAGTAGAAGTGGTTGGTAGGTAAAGTCAGGCGTCGCATTGAAACACAAGACATCTTGGGTTTCCGAGAATTCACGAGTAGGACGGTCGGTATGGATGATGCGCTCTGCCAGCCAGTAAAAACATGTATAAATACTAGAAGATGATTGATTTTTCTATTAGATGATGATGAGAGAAAGAGCAAGGTAGATACCACGAGAGATAATGACTGTGTAGAGGGAGAGAGGTGTGGGGGGGGGGGGGGAGTTAGCTGGAGAAGGAAGTGAGAAAGGGGAAAGAGATGGACATAGAATGAGTTGAATAGATAGCATTTGGAATATCAAATTCAACGAATCCAAAAAAGATAAAAAGAAACATCCAGCTCATATCAATGCATGTTTTCCAACTAACTTCTGAATAATGCGGGATGAATATCGACAAATTTTCTACCTTGGTCAAATTTCAGGGCATTCTTAGAGGATATCTTTATCAGGAATGCTTGTAAACAAAGCAAAATCACAATTTATTGAAATACATTAAATAAAATAAACCTTAACATTTTCTCTATGTTATCTTAAACGTGTAATTTCTTCGTCTTTTTCATGGACGAGGTGAAGGGGAACGTACCACGGTGTTGTATGTCTGGTGACAGTCACAATGAATCCAATTAAGTTTAGAAATATTTTTCTTCACTTAAACGATTTCATCCATTTTTGAATCACGGTCACTCGAGACACAATGATAATTATCTCGTTATTAACGCTCCTAAATAAAGTCGATGCTCCATCCCATAGGGGACCACTGCATTGCGATTATTGGGTGGGAATGTGAAAAAGAGAGAGAGAGAGAGAGGGAGAGAAAGAGAGAGAGGTGAGATAGAAAAACTCGTAATAGGGGGAGAGACGGGGAGAGAGGGGGAGAGAGAGGGGAGGGATAAAAAAGTCTTTCAAAAATAATATTATAAATGGTAAAAAATGCAAATTGAATTATGTTTTCGTTCAATAAAACATGAGACGAAAGAGTATTTACAATGCTTTATTTTAAAAACCTTTAAAGGTCAAGTCACCCCAAAAAGCTGATTAGAATCAATAGAGAAAAAACAAACAAGCATAATGCTAAAGTCTGCTTTATTTCCCACAAAAAAGTTAAATGCACAAACTAGTGATATGCGAATGAAAAAGTTGACAATGTCACTCACATCTTATTTATCTTGTTTTTATTGTGTGCATTATACAATATTTCATCCTTTTTTACCGATTTGTCAACAAGGAAACTCTTCATCAAACCCTAATAAGCTGAAACAATGCTAATTGTACATGTTCAGGGAGGAATATAATTTTCTTTACCATTCCAATGGGGAGAAGAAATTCAAAAAATTTTAATGTTTGATATATGTAATAAAATACAAAATAAATACGTGAGTGATGTCATCGCTCCCCTTATTTGCATATCGACCAGGCATGCGTATAACTCCTTTGTGTTATTAAGTGAAGCATTAACATGCCATATGTCCTAACCTTATTTTACATCCGATTTTTGATGAAATTTTCAGTGTTATGTTCGTTTGATTTTGCTATTTTTATTCTTTCTGTTGGGCTGGACTTGAAGATATTATATAAATCTACATCGATGGCTTAGTTTCGTGTATGATAGCCACAACAAAAAATCTCGGAAAGATGGAACTCCATGGGGTAGCATTTACGGGATCTCTGTACTGAAATGTCTGAAAACCAGCAAATATTTTTTTTAGCTTCAAGTGTTGAAAGATATGCCTGACACTGCGTCAAATCGATATCGAAATTTATTTCAAACAGCTCTTATATATGTAGGTGTTTTATTTTGTTTCGAACTTTTTCGTTTGCTGTCGGCGAACCTAGTTTTTATTCATTTAACTTTCCGAGTGATATTTTTCCGCCTGGATTTTAAACAATTTGAATCCTGTATATTAACCCGAAAGTGGAAAGTAAACGCAAAGTAGACGGGAAAAAAATATTAATAGGCATTATGACTAACAAGTTCGTGCTTTTACTTCTTCGAATAATTTGTTATATTTTCGTCTCTGTTGAGCAAATTCCTCCATAATTACACAGGTTAGGACTGTTTCGATATTGCACGTACCTTTTTAACGTATCTGATGCGTATAATTCATTTACACCATAACCAGTAACCATATTTGTTGTACACGATATTATGATTACCAAAGTGCAGATTAAAGTACAAACATGATTCTCGAAACATTATTATCCTGACAAATTCTACTTTCTTTATTCTCTATATTTCTTCCATTGGATTTCGTCTCAATATTTCTATGATTTGATTAACAAAATAAGCGATTGGTTATGAGATATAATCATCTTGCTGAGATCCTAAACGTTCACTTTCAATTTTTTTTTACAATGACCAGTCCCGGGCAAGACATTATCAACATTCTCAAAGAGTTGAGTATGACTTAGAGAACTTGCACTTCAATGCCTAGTTGGGTGCGGTATAAAAGGCTTGGCCGCATTGGTCAGATCATGCCAAGAGGACACACACTACTGTCTATTGATCAATGAGATTGCGCGTTTCATATCGTGTATGCGACGGCATTTAAGTGCGAATCTAAGTCATACTTCAATTTTGTGAAACATCCCCCAGATCTTAGAAGAAGAAGACAAAAGTTAGAACAAGGACCTTGCTCTGTGATCTAATAACTATCTCCCTTATTTTTTTCTGTCAACAACGAAAGTTCAACGGCCAGGATATGTCACGTGATAGCGTGCTTATTAATCACGTGACCATCCTGAGATCAAATTGTTTTGTGTCCTTAGGCAATGTCTTTAGTGATAGATTTCTCGTAATTGCCCTGCTCTGTTTGAGAGTGGGGAAGAGAATTTGCTGTGACTGTGTGGCATAAGAACGAAGAAAAAAATACTCCAAACAGATCGTTTCCTTTAATCGTTGTAATTGGCAGATACATCAGGAGATATCCTCAAAACGTCAAAGTTTATAAGTAATACAAAATTCAAATCAATGAAAAGTCTTCTGTTTCATTACATGTATTAGGTTTTTTGTGTGGGGGAGGGGGGGGGGGATTTTACGAATATCAAACAACCACGCCCGGGAGGGAGGGCGGCGGGTGGCTTTATAATCTGTAAAGCAGACGCGTTTAGGAAAAGCATTTAAAGTTGACTTTGTCTTTTTTTAAGTACATGATTCGGTCTACCCCCCCCCCCCTTTTTTTGAGAGAGGGGATGGTGAAGGAACATCATGCTTTTCACTATGATGCCAAATATCTAGTCAAAATTAAAGTGTGGAATGAACATACTAAAATCATTAGTGATGATTTCACGTGTTTTTTTTACCTTAATCCGCTGAACGATTATTTATATGAATACTATTTCTATAGCGAGGGTATAATATTTTAAAGTTTCATTGGCATTTTAAAGAAAATGATTTATTCCATGTGAGTAACAATCGTAGTCCTCTGATCTAAGTAGACTCTATATCAAAATTTATTGGACCTCCCTCCCGCTGATGATTATTTTCGAGACGCAGAGTGAAATTCGATCCACATGATTGGGCTATACAAATGAAAACCTTGGGAACGTTTCGTTAAATGTCCAAGAATACAAGCCTAGGCCTCATACTTCTACCACTCTTTCCTGCAAACTTCAAGTTCAATCACTGATATAATATTTTGGTGAAAGTGAACGGACAAAAATAACAAATGTTTTAGATTAATGATCATTGCAAGAAATAAAGGATGAAACTTACTTCTCTGCGGGGCACTTCTGATATTATCTTACTTAGTCTGTGTTTGAATGGGAGGAAACAAATGGGGATGAACTTTCTTTCCAAGCGGATAACTTTGATTGCAAAATAATATGTTTTCATTATTATTTCAATGCCTGCTGTATCAAGCCACTTATATATAATTTAATTCAAAGCTTAATCAAGTGCACTATTTTTCCCTAAACAAATATTTCTTTATGGCTGAAAAAAAAAATGGGCGTTGAATAATGTAATTCATATTCACTTACTGAGCATATTTTAAAAGTTATTGCTCAACACTGTCAACAATTAAAATGGACTGTCACTTTACCTAACGATTTTAATTACAAAATTGATTTTTTATTCTCCCCGTACAGATACATTTGTGTATGGATTATCATCGCAAAGGACGCACAGGAGATCGATTCGATACCATATCTAACATGCTTACTAAAGGGTCGAAATAATCTGGCTTCGCAAATCATTCTGTGATTTGTTTTGATATTGCTCTGAATGGTAAGTTTTCATATACTTCCAAACTTATGGTAAACCGTGTAAAAAAATGAAACGCCACCATTGAAGTTTTTCGATAAGTGAAAAACGACAAGTTTTCGGATGAGACAAGACAATGAAAATGGAAGACAATCAGGAGGACATATCACTGACACGACTGACAACACAGATCCAAACAAATAATGATAACATTTGTGACTTGAAAAGTTAATAAGTAGATTAAGCAGAAAAGAGAAAATGAGTAAAAAAAATAAAGCATTGACGTATTTGTGCTGCTAGGTAACGTAAGTTACGATAACTGTGTGTGAGTGAATTTATTTTATCTTTAGAAAGAATAAAATTGTCTACATTAAAGGGATAAAATATGAATCACGATTACTGACTCAACAAAAGACAATCAACAACGTCATTCAATAAAACCCATTAATCACTTGCTTTTCTGTTTAAGATTGATAAGCCTTAACATAGGAAAGATTTATTACAAAGAAAGCGTATACAATTGTTTGAAAACGTAAATATGTTGGATTGGTTAAGGGAAATAATAGTATTTAAAGATAGATACAGAAACCTAGAGGACGATAGAGAGGTGGTGGAAAAGAGAGAGAGAGAACGAGAGAGAAAGAGATAAAGAAGGAGGGAAGAGGGGGGGGGGGATGTGTAATGAGTATTTCAGCTATGCAAATAATTACATATGAAAAAAATGCCTGTTTCTCCACATCTATCCCCCGTTCCATTTCAATTTATCAGCCTTAACAGCATCATACACAGATCAATGCCCTTTCAACCGATACTTAATTAACGTGTATACTATTTGTTAACAGTACCCTCCCCTAATTACGACTTTCATAATCTATAGCCCCGATGGCATTCCTAGTACTCGGGGTAAAACAATTATGTTAATGGGTGGGGGTTTCCATTAAAACAAAATTAGTGCCAGGTTGCAAACCTTGAAGTAGAAGAAAAATTGGTATATTGGAAGAAGAAGATTAGTGACTGCTTTTCATGTGGCAATGAAAAAAATCAATCCAGCCAATCCCGTTCTGAATAATACGTCGGGGTGAGGCAAAGTCAGTTGTTATGACACTACTTTCTTTCTGGTAACCAAGCCTTCTTGCATATAGAGGCCATTTAGTAAGTATTTATGTATATAATGATATATAAATATAATGATTTATGTATACAGATATACGGGGAGGCCAAATCTATGATTATTAATTTCATTTCGATGATTGCAAAAGAAATCAGGAACCTTAATTCAAAAAAAATAAACACAACATTGCACAACCCTTGACAACTGAGCTTATGTATCAATTTCTATAATGATTCAGTACTATAAAAGAACAGCACAAATTAGATGTTGGCCCGACCCCCCTCCCCTCCGCTTGGACAATCTGTGTCAACCATGTTTGGAGTTAATGATATTTTTGTGGTTTTGTTTGATGCAAGATTTTTGAGAAGGTAAATATCTACCTATTCTACTTCCACGGTCGAAATATTTTGACGAACAGACGAAGTTACCCCCCCCCAGACTTGCTCAATTAGTTTATACATATTTCGTGGAGGGAATATCAGCCAGTGGCGTAACAGGCGGAAGGGGGGGGGGGTCAGGGAGGGCAAGCTGCACCCCTTGCGGATTTCACTGGGAAAATATAAAAAAAACGGGAAAAGGATAAAAGGGAGAACGAGAGAAAGGGAAAGGGAAAGAAATAAAGAAAAAGAGGAAAGGGAAAAAGGAAATTTAAAGGGAAAAAACGAAAAGAAAGGGACAGAAAGAAGATCATAAATACATGAAGATAGAATGGAAAGAACATTTGAGAAAGTACAAAATATCCTGAAATACTAATTCATTAGCATTTTTAGCAAGAGAGGGATATAGAATCAAAATATATGACTCGATTGCACAGGCAAAATTGGCGGGAAAATGGGAGAAATAGGCAAAGAGAACGGAAAATGAAGAAGAGCCAAAAGCTCAATTGAAAAATCAAAATATGAAGAAAAAGGACAAGAAAAAAAGATAAGAACTTAATAACACGACTGGGCTGCTGAGGATTGAAAATATAAAGAACGGGAAGAAGGTGGATGGCGGCTATTATAAGCTTGCTAAATTTTATGCAATAATTGTCGCAATCAGGACAAAAAAAAATCCTTAGCCAAGGGTTAGTTATATCCCCCTATGTCCTAACCTATATGTAAAGCTTTACGCCGACCGTAAAAAGCCTTTTAATGATTACTTTGGCTAAATTTCCAAAGCTACTATCACATATTTCATTTCAAAATCGTTTTAAAAGGCCAAATTTTTCTGGCTCGCATCGCTCGCGTTGCCTCAAAATATTTCGTTTATCATGCACAACCGCTTTAAAGGTATTTGTTGTGTATGTACCCCTTGTTCAATAAAAAAGTGACCATCTGCAATGTTTAAAAATATCACGAGGTTCCGGGGGCTCCGCCCTGGACCTGTGATGGCAACAAGGGGGGGGGGGCACCCCAGTGAGTTGGCCCCCCACTTGCCCCCCCCCCCCGAAATTTTGAAAAAAAAGGATAGTAAATATTGTCATAATCTTACTACTAAAGCTGTATAAAGTACTCCAAAACAGCTTTTTCGTTTATTATTTGGATTTGGAAAATGTTCTCATCCATTCACTGTTAGCTCTCAACATTTTTCGTCAACATAAATCTTTCATGTCATTACATAAAACTCAAAATTTCGCTCGCACTACGCGCTCGCAGTAACTGTTGACTGAGATAAGTAAATTATCTGTTCACATAGGGCTTAAAAATCCAGTGTTAAAGTCAACGCAATTGGTTAGAGTTTTCATTATTCGTTTTACACATCCTGCGTATTCATAATTTTCATAAATCATAAATTAATTGTTTAGTTATATAGCCATCCAGTTCATGATAACAGAAAATGCTTGGAGCGTCCAGATATCATCTCAGGGTTCCAAACATTTTCAGCTCGCGCTTCGCGCTCGCATTATTTATTTGGTTAGATATCATCTTCATGATCCAATGCAAACAGCTCGTCCTTATAACAGGTCCCTTTTCAAGTCATTAGTGCCTACATTGTAAAAAAATAGCTCACGCTTCTCGCTCGATTTTGTGAAATAGGCAAAAAAATTGTGTTGCCCTCCCCAAAAAATGTCTAACCCTCAGACCCAATATGCAAAGCACTGGCCTCCAAAAGTTCTACAACCGAGAACAAAAAAAAAAAAACAGATGAAAGGAAAGGAAAGGAAGATGTAAGATCTAATGTTAATTTTTGAATACCTTGTCAAATCAATCTAAAAGTTATAGATTCGCATGAAAAGGTGATTTTTTTGTCGGTCGCTTCGTTCGCTCGGGACTTATATTAAGCAACTTTTTGCCGCGCGCCATGCTGTTTCCCCTCTTTTTTGTACTTATCACGCATTGAGCTTCGCCCTAATGCTCGGGCACAATCATAAAAAAATCCTGTTCATACCATGATATGACCGGTAAATTTTTGGCTCTTGCCCCCCCCCCCCGGCCACCGACCCTTGTGACGCCCCTTGTCTGAATTCATGCTATTTTACTTCATCTGCAGCTCTAGATTACACTTTCTTGCACCATATGGTGTGATTGGTACGACAATCAAGTATCTTCATCGATAAATCATGATACGAGGGATAGTCCGAAACATTGTTATTTATTCTTGTCAGGAGCTAAGACAAAACGTGCCTATTGCATGACGAATGCAGATAGTTACTCCATAAATACACAGCTGTTATTTTCACTACAAGTGCACTTTTAATCTCTTCCATAATGAAAATATGGAAAGTAGTAAAATATTTGGGCATCTCAGGTGTCGCTTAAAACATGTAACCTCTGACCTTTTAAACCTCATAATTTGGAATGGATCTTCATGATGTTTACTGCATCCATCAAACATGACAGAAAGATACAAGGTGGTTTCGATGGAGATATGAAACATTTGTGTGGAAACCTTTTATCTGCCTATCTTTCTATTTAAGGAGACCATATTCTCATGTCACTATGTACTACACAACAATGTGCAAATCATAAATTATATCGTTTACTAGGACAACAGAAACTAAACCAACAATAGAAATGTAATAGAATAAAAGAAACTCAACTCTGACATCATACAAAAAAAATCAGCGACTGTCAAAAACAAGGTCACGCTGAAATACATTGTTAATCAAGGAACAATGAATAGGGACTGTGACGAATTTAATTTAAAACAGTTAACTTATAAAGTAGATTCTCAAGTTTATAACTTGATACTTAATTGTTCAATATCAAGGCAATTTTTCATTTTCTCTTCTATTTTTTTCACGTCTTCCTTATTTTTCTTTTTATTGTTGTTTTAAATTGGGTACTATTCTGATAATTAATCCTAGGTTTAATCCTAGCCTAATTTAGAATTTTAAACCACACTTCTTTGGAATGCTGGGTTTCTTAACATTTATTTCATATTCATGGCAATTATAATACATCAATTCACTCATTATGATTCATAATATTTTAGTATTTTCCTTTTATTCTCATTCTCATTATCAAGACTCTATCAATTTTGTACAACTTATTTGCAGCAGGATAAGAATAATTTCTAATTGATGAATGAGTTGACAACTGGCACTCCATAAAAGTGTGGTCTATGTTAATGCAGGTTTAACTATAAACAATGACTGTCAGAATACCACTCATTGGCCCGTATTCTGATAGCGTGGTTTAAATTAACCCTGGTCTAAGTGTGGTAATAAACTGTCATATTTAAACCTAGGTTTAAGTTTCGTATTCCGATAGCAAGGTTTAAGTTAACCCTGGTCTAAGTGTGGTAATAAATCCTCAAAAAGTTAAACTCGCGCAGGGGGTAGTTTAAGCCTGGTTTAAATCCAACAAATCATGGCCAACAATTTTTTAGAATTTATGCCTATATTGCATTACAAGCTACTTTCTCAGTTTTTAACCGATTTTCATGAAATTTGGAACACACATTGTTCTCAAAGTAAGGAGGTGTAAGAAGTTTTTTCCCTTTTTTGGAGATTGTGTTGCCATGGGAACAGTATATTATGGCCAAAATTTTGCCGTTTAAAATATTTTCATCAGTTTTCTACCAATTCTCAAGAAAGTTGGCTCACACATTGATTTTGAGGTAAAGATGTGCAAGACACATTTTTTAATGTGTCGGAAATTGTGTTGCCATGGTAACGGTATATTATGGCAAAAGCTATGTATAAATCTTGCTGTTCCAACTACTTCCTCAGTTTTTAACCAATTCTCATGAAATTTGGCACATACATTAGTCTTATTGTGAAGATGTGCAAAACGTATTCTATGCCTAAAGTATATAAATGCGTTGCCATGGTAACAACATATTAAATATCGAAAATTAGGTGAAAAACTTGTGGTTTTTATTACTTTAGAATTTTTAAACCATTTCTCATGATATTTGGCACAGACTTTAGTCTTTAGGTGAAAATTTGCAAGACACATTTTTGCATATGTCAGAAATTGTGTTGCCATGGTAACGGTATATTATGGCAAAACTTATGTAAAAATCTTGCAATTCCAACTACTTCCCCAGTTTTAACCAATTCTCATGAAATGTGGCACAAACATTAGTCTTGATGTGAAGATGTGCAAAATATAGTATGACTTTATAAAAAAATCATGTTGCCATGGTAACAAATCAAATATCAAAGTTAGATGAAAATTTAGTGATTTGACCTATTTTATCAGTTTCCAAGTGGTCAATTCTATAAAAAAAATTGGCACATACATTTATGTTGAGGTGAAGATGTCTAAGATATATTTTTGTCTGTATCAGAAATCGTGTTGCCATGGTAACAACATATTAAATAACAAAAATAAGGTGAAAATTTGGTAGTTCGAACTCCTTCATCTTTTTTTAACCAATGCTCATAAAATTTGGCACACTAATTAGTCTTGAATTGAAGATGTGCAAGACATATTTTTGTATGTATCAGAAATCGTGTTGCCATGGTAACAACATATTACATAATGAATTAGGTGAAAATCTGAACTCCTTCATTAGTTTTCAACCAGTTCTTATAAAAGTTGTCTCACACATTGGTTTTGAGGTATAGTTCTGCAAGACATATATTTGTATACATGTGTTGGAAACTGTGTTGCCATGGTGACAGCATATTAAATCAATAAATGTGTAAGCACATCTAATGGATTGAACTACTTCTTCATTTTATGACATAGGCCTATGCTCATGAAATTTAGAACACTAGGTTTTGACTTGAGGTAAAATAATCTGCAAGGCACATTTTCTCATTCATCAAAATATGTGTTTGTATGGTAACTACACACACCAAAATAAGATTAAGACAATGCTAACTGTTGTTTGGCTACAAAGAGAACTACATAGTACATGTAGCTGTAGGCTTAGTACTAGTTTTAAGGGGGTGCTAGACCTCTAGATCTCGAACTACAGTCCATAGCTTTAGATCTAGGCCTAGATCTAGATCCTTTAGATACTAGTAATAGAAATAATCCAACAGATCTATAGCCTACTTCCTTTAAAGGCCTAAAGTTAGATGAGTAGATCTACTGTAGACTAGCCTACATTTACTTTTTTTTTAGAATCTACATTGAGCATGTTGAGAGTCTACAAACCTCTAGATCTAGACCTATTACATGTAGACCTAGATTGATATAGATCTAGTTCTAGGTCTAGATAGGGTCTAAATTTTAGTCTAAGTTATTTAGTCTACTAGATCTAGGCCAGCGTTAAACATTCTATATCATACAGTAACTGTTAGACTAGATCAGCCAGTCCTAATGTTAGGGCTACCGGCTAGGCTAGAAATAGAATCTAGAAAGAATAGATAGCACAGACAAACGTTAGGCCAAGATCTAAATTCTTACATAAATCTAAGCCAGGCCTAGTCTAGTCAAGAATGAGCTGTTGGTCTAGGTTTAGGCCTGTTTTCTAGTCCTGGATCTGGAAACCTAAACGAGTCCCAAAAATGTTTAAAATTAAATAAAAAACTCTTCAATTTCAAAGAAACAGATATGGACCTAAAACCGGAGTAGAGAGATGTCTAGGACTAATTCTAAATTTAGCCAGGCCAAGTTTTACTAGTTACTTGGCAAGCAATGCAGCGATAGTTGGATCTAACACTGTAAGATACTAAGTGTAATGTAGACAGGAATAACCGTTGTTTCTGGGGATTTATTTTAAAAATTCTGACATTTTACTGTCGTGTCACATTGCCTTGGTGAGAGAGGCCAACATATACTGTCATAGTTCAGCGAGCAAACAATACAGAGACTGTTCAAAGCTTTTTGTCGAAGTAAGAGTATCAGATCTATCCACTAGGCCTAGATCTAAGGTTAGAATAATCTATATAGGCCTATCTAATATGATCCCTGTCCCAGACCCGGTCCCAGAGACTGTTCAAAGCTTTTTGTCTAAGACAAATCAAATCTATTCGTATTCCACTAACTTTGATAGATCTAAGGTTATAATAATAATCTATATCTATCCCTGTCCCTAAGCTAAGCCAGCCTAAGTCCTGAATGTTGTTCTAGTCCTAGACCTATATGTATCTTCAGTCTCGGTTGCTCCACTAACTCACTAGACTACGTATCGTATACACGTTTTGCTTCAGGAAAGTAAAAGTAAAACAGTCAAAACAATGACAATGTTCAATTCTCCTCCATAACAATTGGGCCTAGGCTAGATCTAACTATAGGCCTAATGTTATACCCAAGACTACTCTCAAAAGTTAAAACAATTCCCTTACTTAAAGTTAGAATAAAGACGTCGACCTCTTAACTTATTGTTTTAGATCTAGGACTAGAGTCTAGACTCTAGTCAGTAGTCTAGAGTATGGTTGAGGGGAATCTATTCAATTTAGATTTTGACAAACATGAAAAGCAATGAATGGGACTGATACACAAAAAACTGTGCAAGTCATTCGGTTTGGGGTTGAAATGTTTTAGTAATTAACAAAAATAAAGAAAAACTTAATGAAAATTTCTTACCATATATGGGTGATGAATGATTTTCTTTCACTACAATAGTTGTAATTAGTTTCCATAAAATCCAAATTTTTAAGAAAAAACAGCTTTAGTAACACTTTTTCAACTTTGTTGCAATCATCCCTGCAGCAGTAATTTACCAAAAAGGTGCTAGTCTTGGTTAAAAGAGGGTTATTATTTCCAAAAATAATTTTAAACCCGGGTTTAACCCAGGTTTAGTTAAACCCGGCTATAATACCAAAATAATTAAACTACACTTAGACCAGAGGTGAGGTTTAGAGGAGGTTTAGTTAAACCAGGGTTAACTTTAGACTAGGGTTAAATTAAACCTGCTATCAGAATACGGGCCATTAAGTTTAAAGGTGTTTCAACCGATCGAGCTTTAAGCTTATGTTTTAACACATTTGTATGTCCACTCTATACTATTGTGAACATGTATAGATAAATGAATGAATAAATAAAATAAGTGATACTTAAAGTGAAATTATCATCGCGAAATTGATAGATCCAAACAAGATATTGAGATTCAATCGAAAAACAATACAGGAAAATCATTGAGATTAGGGAATATGATTTTAAGTAATGAATAAATCATTCGGTCTCATTACACAGGTATTTATACAAAGCCGTGTTCAATGCTCCATGTGACATTATAAACATTGCATAGGAAAACTATATTCTGACCAATCAGTGCTCTTTACAACTCTCACACACGCAGACCCAACATCCCACACTCTATTCATCTGTCTCCACTCTCTCCCACACACTTACAGGCACACCTACTAACTTACACCTAATATCTCTGCTGAATGCACTTTGCAAACGATTCCTCCCACCCTCCAGTCAAGCAGAAGCAGCAAACACAGATTCTAGAGAGCGAATACAATTTTCTAAAAGATTCTGAAGTTGGATGGAATTTTGTTGTTATTATGGGTCATTCGTATTCAAACTCAAATTCATTTATTAACTTCTAAAGTTACCTGCTTTTGAGGAACCGTATGTTTCGTACATCTATAGGGAGCAATGCGAGAACTAGGAACCAGCAGTTTCATCGATTTTTATTGTGATGGTGTTTTTAATGTACATGTAAATGGCACAAAATTAACACGAATGTGGAAGGATAACAGCAGAATGGGATTTCAATAATTGTTTGACATCAGGAACATCGGAAGTTCCATTTCATTGATGTCAATTGGTAAGTAATATCTTAATGTAACAGCTATAAATATTTATGTTAGATTAAAAAATTAACGCCGAAGAAATAAAGCAGTAAACTAAAGATTGAATATAAATACATCATATGAAATACGTCTTCCAGCAATTAATCAAATAAGATACCTGGTGTATAGTTCCCTCTACCGGAAAGTAATTTGATAGTTGTCATTTTTCCTTAAGGCCAGGTTGCACCACCAGAACTTTGCTGGAGCGTTTCTGGAGTGGTGAAAAAAAATCATCACCGCTCTTTACCGTTCACCACCACTTAACATAAGTTGGCCCCCGTTAATGCCACACCGTATACGCTCGGCTATCGCTGATGGTCCCTTCTAATGCTGCGACAGTTTTGAGCTGCACAAAATATTGCGAGCGGTGAGGAGCGGCAAATTTTCCGCTCCGGCAAAGTTCACCACCGCTCCAACAACGTCAAGTTTGGCACCGCTTGACGCAAGTTCGTGGACGCTTTGGTCGCTAGGTCAACGCAGAAGTCTTGAACACTGGGCCACCGCTGCTTCGCTAGCTTTGCCTGGGCAAACGTTGGACAAACTTTGGTGAAGCGGTTGTAAGCGTTTTACGAGTGGACACGGGATTCCTGGAACGGTGTCGGGCATTGACACAGCGATCCATTGTGGTGATGAACTTTTGTTTAGCGTTGGTATGCATGTGTGGGAGCGGGACCAGAATTTGGCTATAAATACGGGGAGAAATGGACCAGGAGCCCATTTGGAATCTATCAGAACTTCTATCAAAGTGATCCGTTCAGCTCCGTAGTCAAAAGCGGTAAGGTGCTAAACCAACTTTAAACCCCCGCCGAGCCAACGCTCGCATGCGCAGAACGGCGTTCTATCAACGCTTGCGTCACCGCTAAATCAACGCTAAAGATCGCCGGCTTCAGCTGCGGTGCACCGCTAGGGAACGTCCGTGTTTTCGATTTTGTTTCCCCGATTTTGTGCGCGGTGACGAGCGTTGTCGAAATTCGGCTTCCTCTCCCTTCCGTTCAAGGAACGCTTCTACAAAGTTTGGGCGGTGTGACCGGTCCTTTAACAGGAGTTTGAGGCCTCCTGGATATGTGCCCGGTAGTGGTGTTGAAATCGCAAGCTCTTGTAGAATTAGATGAAAACCTAAATCAAAACTGGACTTTGACATTTAATGTTGGTTTGTTTTCTTTCGGCCTTTTGAGCTATGGACTTTAATATGAGAATGAGTTCCTGCTTTGAACGATTTCGATGGGAATCTTAAAACATCGTTGAACAACACCGCCAAGGAATGTGTAAGAAGAGTTGAGTGATGGGATGTAGTCCGTGGGGAGATGGCTGCCAGTAACCCCAAAAAATAATTTAATTGAATAGAAAGTGTAAATCATGAACACGATTTAGAAATAGTAATTGATGACGGCTGACCTGTCAATTGAGCTTTTATGTCATTTGCTCAGTTTGAAAACGCGAAGAATTAATTTCTTTTCAGGATGTTCAAACCTTCAACGAGTTATAACGCAATATCAGTTCATCACTATGAATTCACAATTTTAAGTTATTCTCCGTTACCAAAGTGAAGAAGGCAAGAGCGATAAACTAAGTTATTTTATTAACAAAACAACGAGAAATGTGCTCACATGGTTTGACATAGCACACTTTTTGTATGTGTATTTGATAACAAGTTGATATTTTCACCGGTTTTTCTTTTCGAATTTGTTCTAACGAGCGCTGAAAAAAAATCTTATAAGGCACCGCGAAACGATTTTCGAAGTGGTTGGCTGACCATGTAAGAAATCACTATATCCATTATTTTGTGATGGGTATTGTGAAAATATATAGCGATGGCAAAAGGCATAAGGCATCAAACAAACATGACAACATTTCATATCGGAATGTTGCTCTGTATCCATGTCGATGCAAGATTCGAATCCCACTAGCATGACTAGCTTTAACTCTCTTAGAAATTTGAGAATATGGTCTTTCTCTTAAAGCCTGGTTATTCACGCAAGCTTTTAGGTAATTGTTATTCTACCCTTCTTTTTAGTAGGTTTTCTTTCTTTCTTCCTTCCTTTCTTTTTCCTTTTCCTTTTCCTTTTATTTTTTTTCCTTTTTAATGCGCCATGAGCATCTTTTTATGATGGATACCGGCGCATTACAAATGTTCATATTATTATTATATTATTATTTATCTGCTGGTTTGAAACTAAGAATTTATTCCAGGAATCCTACAAATATTCAATTACTACAAAAGTGGGAAGAAGAATGTCCCTGATATAACCGTGTTGCCATATAAACGAATACTTGTAAAAATAATGGGAATTGGCAATAATGTTAAGTCTTTCCTATTCTCTATTCGTCAACCTCACCGTAATTTGAATGATAATTGAACGGGACAGGCAGGCGGACTTTTGATAATGAGTCGATTCCATAATAACACTCGTTTTCGAGGGGGGGGGGGGGGAGGGATTATGGTATATTAGATTTGGGAGAGTTCCAATGAAGCAACCGCCATGTTTACATGTATATCGATTTCCGATTTCTAGACGCACATCATTCCAGATTTTTGGCTGCGCTGAAGTGACAAAGGCAGCCATCACTTACTTTTTGTATTCCTTGATAATCATTCTTTCTATTGTTGTTGTTTTTAGTAGCAAATACAATTCCCTAATACACTTTGATAGAGTACAGTATATATTTACAATGAAAGTTACAGACCCATACTCAATATGAATACCCCACTCTCAACATGAATACACCTCTCTCTCCCCCCACCTCTATTTTCTCTTTATGTATATGAATAGCTCTTTTTAGTCTTATTTAGATACTTCTGATGAAATGGGCCAATATACATGTTGGAAATATGAACTGTTTCATGCTGAATATCCATCCGAACATATATTTGATGATTTAGAAGACGGGTATACACATGGGCGGAAATCTGTTCCCAAAGGTAGACCAGGGGCTGGAAACTTTGACGAGCAAAAACAAAAAAAAATCTCCCAAAATGTAAACTCATTTAAAATAAAAGTATTATTTCGATTGTGAATGATGTTTTTTTGATCCATCATAAACATGATAAAAGACCAAAAATAGTAGGGGGACATTTGATATGTCCCCCTACTATTTTTGGTAGAGGGGGGGGGGGGGGGGAGAAGGACGCGTCCCCCTGGGATTTCCGCCCATGGGTATACAGGATAAATACAGGTACATTACATATAATGTATAAAACAACTCATGGTATGTTGCCAGAGAGCATTTGTAGCTATTCAGTTTAAGTGATAGTAACTTTATGTTAAGATCTTTATCATTAAAACTTCAATTACCGCCAGTGAAAACCAATTATAAGAAAAGAAGTCTGCAATATAGAGGAGCTACAAACTGGAATAATCTACCTAAAGATGTAAAAATAACTAGTTTTAACAGATTTAGATTGGACACAAGAATGATGTGAGCCCCCCCCCCCCCATTTGTTTTCTTTTAAATATATATTTGTTTTGATTGTTTGTTTGTTGTTCTTTTTTCAATACTTTCTCTTTTTTAATGTAATATCGATGTTTTACTTGTAAATTGAATAATTATATTATATTATTTTGTATTTCTTAATTATGTAATG
Source organism: Lytechinus pictus (assembly GCF_037042905.1). Lineage (NCBI taxonomy): Eukaryota > Metazoa > Echinodermata > Echinoidea > Temnopleuroida > Toxopneustidae > Lytechinus > Lytechinus pictus. The sequence goes on from NC_087260.1 coordinate 29,301,598, forward strand.
TGTTTTTATTATACACGGACTTTCTGAAGAACAGCCTTTGGCTGATGTACATGTAACGTGTCAAAATAAAATAAATGAAATGAACAAACCATCTAATTACAGCCTACTTGAACTTGACGTTTACCTTATCAGAGACGAGTTTAGTATGAATTATGTAAACAAGGACAGATTCTTTGTGAAATGAATACGTGTCACCAAAATTATGAAAATATGATTACAACTTAATGCGCCTCTGATCATCCTGATTATAAAGTACTAATTCAAATTTGAGTGGATCGTGTTTATGGTACATAAAATTAAATAGAGCTGATTTTATTGAGCATTGACTATACTGTAAATACAGTATAGTAACAAACATAATCATGCACATACAAATTTGAATACATCGTGGTCCTATATGTATTTTGAACAAAATTACCAAATTGCAAAGTATTTAATTTCTGGTCGCCTCGATATTTCCATGTTTACACCATCGTTAATCTATTGCTATGGATACCAGACACACTGACCTAATTTCAAAATGTCCCAATTTATTTTATATTGTTTGTGTTACTTCATGGGGTATGGAGGAAGAAAAACAAAATTTGGAATGCAAGAACACACACACACACATCCTCATACACTGAGGAAGAGGGGGAGGGAGAAAGATGACTTAAACAGTTCGACTATAATTACACACTTTTTAATTTTATTACAAATAAATTTTTACTTCCCTTTCGGTGGAATAACCTGTCAGTCTCCAGAAGAATGAAACCAAGTGATACAACAATGATGAAACCATACGATTAAATTTGTTGACGAGAAACAGTTGTTGACCATCGTGCAACATTCATTCTCCTCATCAGAACTGTGTTGACAGATAACAATGTATATGAAAAATGAAACTCAAATTGATCAAGGTCTCACATATTCACGCTTCGCGCATCGTTGGATGCAAATATTGGCGTTGTATAAGAAGACAATTATCATGCTATGAATTTGTAATTATATAACCACTATTCCATGAATTTTTAGAAGCCTACAACCTCGATATCAATCGATGGACGTGTTCCTTGTACTATCTTGGTTGAGTGACCTTCTACAGATTGTATACTGTAAATTAGTCTCTACCCAGACTTGAATGGTTTATGAATTGTTTAGGCTTTCTGAAATAGCAACATACCTGTATTTAATCTGATGGAGAACTGAAGATGTTCTCCATTATTTATGCTCAAACCCACTAGTATGAATCGATCTTTATACTTTGCCACTTGCTTTTTATAAATACCTTAGCTACCAGAGCACCCGTTTAAGAGATATAAGATGTATACGGTCCCTTCTTTGTCAATCTTTGGTATGACTCGGTCGAGGATTGAACCCATAACTTCCCATTCATGAAAAGATAATGTCGAGTTGAAAAAATGTTATGATATGGGATAAATCGCTTTCCTTGCTTCATAGCCGAATGTAAGTCATTATGCTGTTGTATTACCTTTTCATTTTTTCGTAAAACTTTTCTAAAGACCCGAAAAAGTGTAGTAGATAACTATGCATATTTTTATCGCGAATAACATTTGCTGTTGCCTTTTTGAAAAATGCGAATTTAACTTATTGGAGGATAATTTACGAAGACTAGATCAATACCGGTGGCGTAATATACTTCCCAAAATGCGATTAGCATACTTTTTAGAACAATTATTTATACCTGACACAAATAGGTCAAACTCAGCTTCTTTATCGCATCTATTTCCTGTAGAAGGAGTCAATCGACAACCTGAATCCTACGAACCATTATAAACGAGGTGTGTACACCCTGCCTGGCAAAAATTCCTATTGATTCAAATGAATTAATTAAGGCAGGGAGTAAAGTAGTTGGGAGGCGAAATGATCCGAGAGAGAGAGAGAGAGAGAGAGAGAGAGGGGGGGGGGGGGGATAGGGGAGGGGGGGGGGGGAGTGAGTTGTGTGTGGGAGAGGGGGAGTGATTATGTGTCCTATAAGAGGTGCGCGCGAGCCCGAACGAGAGATGGAGAAAGAGGGTGTAGAAAGGTGGAGAGGAAGAGGGGGGGGGGGATAGTTAGAGAAGGTAGGGAAGGGGGGGGGGGTTAAGGAAATGGGACTGGAGCTACATGTAGATAGGATTAACATACAGCAGTATTGATTATGTTAATTGCCTTTTTTCATAGTAGCCATCAAACCATACTCATTAGAAACCACAGATAAAGAGAGGAAGTTTGTTGAACTCCAACAGCCATACTTGACTGTGCATTAACTAAGGTTAATGAAATTGAAAAAAAAAAAATTAATTAATATCGTGATTGCGAAAAAGAACATGTTCTCTTGTTAATATTTTGAGTTCATTCCTTTGAATAGAGTATCTGATTACATTTACCATGTTTACTTAATTATACCACTTGCAAAAGTCAATAGATTTAAATAGCATCGAATAATTTGAGACTCTTTATTCCTGAAAGAGTGCTTGACTGCGTTTGTGTGTTAGAGGGTTGGAGGTATATAAAGAAAACACATAATACTACAGAGGCAATGTGATGAAAACTCCACCTTAGGGCTTTAAAAAAAAAATCTCTGAGCTATTAAAATCATCATATTGTATTATCAGCTGATTGTGGCATTATTGATGGAAGGGGTTTCCCCGTTAAGCTCTTATGACACGTTCTTAGGTGGATAAAGTACAAAGCCGTAGACAGATTATTCCAAAGAAACGAAACAGATAAAGAAGAGAAAAGAAGAGAGAGGGGAGGGGGATGGTAAAGGGTAGACAAAAGACAAAGTGTGCGTGTGTGCAGGTGAATGCGTGGGTGAGTATGCGGGTAGAAATAGAGAGACGAAAGAGAAACAAATTAACAAAACGTGTTTAGGGATATGGGGATGTATGTGTGTGTGTGTGTGAGAGGGGGAGAGTGTGTGTGTGTGAGAAAGAGAGAGAAAGAGAGGGAGAGAGAAAGAGAGGGGAGGGAGAGAGGAGGGGGGGGGGGGAAGAGTGGGGGAGAGACCGGGAGGCGAGATGTAACGGGGAGGTAGTAGGGAGATAAAGAAAGTGATGTTGATGGGGTTTGAGGAAGAATAAAATGAGACCTTCCCTCCTCTGTAAAAATGATTGTGATGTTTCTACCACTTGCTTATCCCTATCATTCTTACTGCCACACCACTGCTAACGTCTACATCCTACTTCCCTTTCCGACGATGTATCGATTTTTGTCTCAGTATTTTCTCCTCTAATAAAATCTTCTTCTTTTCTTCCCTTCTCTGGCACGACTCAAGGCTATCTGAGTTTAAAGCGAACTTTACCGGGGCTGGCGTGCAAAGGATCGATATTCATTACGCCTAATTGAATAGCTTCCGTTGTCAAGTTCGCTATCATAGTCAACGAGGTTGAGAGAGGGGGTGGTGGGGGCATCATCATCGAAACCCTTCCATCCCATTGCCAATCTTTAATTTCATCACTTGTAAAAACCTCTTTAGATACGGTTGTCATGTTTGTTGTTTGTCTGGAACCCAACGTACAGACGAATCCTGAATAATTTTCTAGGTGTTTGTGGTCATTGTTGGTATGGGGTCAAAAGGGCTTTAAAGAGTTTTGCGTTTTGAGTGGCCTTTAGAATATAGTCCGGTAATTATTATAGGCCCAGGGTTCGAATCCACACCTATTCACTTCCGTCATTTGAGTTCTACTATAATAGAGCGAAAAAAAAGTTTTCGGCTCTAATATGTAATGGCTCCATATACACAATATTGGTATTAGTGAAATATTCCAGGTTCTGAAATATGGAATGTATGATAGTGTGTTGTAGCTGAGCTTATTATTATTATTATTATTTATTCGGCAACTAATATGCAAAAATACATTTCAGTGTAAACAATACAAAATAAGAAATATCAACCATTGGAACGCCAGGGACAGAAAAAGTTAACTTTATTACTGTGGCATGAAGCCTCCTGTCCCAATTCCAATGGTTTACAATATATATTAATAACTAAACAATAATAAAATACTCGTAATTATAAAGGGGTGTAGCATGCAGTTGATAATATATATATATAAATTCAGTTACTTGTAACTGAAAATGAATGGAAATGACGGGGAAAAGAGAAGAAAGCTGGAGGTGACAAAGAGAAAGGAAATGAGAGAGTGGGAGAGAGAGAGAGGGGGGTGGGAATAAGAAAGTGACACTGGCAAAGGAATTGTGAACACACCCAAAATGGTACAATAATATTTAAAATAAGACTTATTAAGACTTAAATTCTAAGGGATGAAACACTAAACAACTCGTTTAAATCGGGCCCTGGCGATTATCCCCAAAACAGAGAACAATGCGGCAAATATTCCCTTTAAAGATGCAATGAAGCAGAAGTTGCCAACTGCCCATTTTAAGTCAGTTCGACTATTTTCCACATCTCATATTAGAGGCAAAAAAGTAATGATTACAAAAAAAGCGATCAAATTATAAATGCATTCTTATTTTATGATCCTTTTACAGTGGTAGTGGTGTTGGTAGGGGCAGGGAGTGCATGTTGTCAAACATGCACTCCCTGTTTGGAGATTCGTTGCCCTCTACAAAAACTAGTATCAATTTTATGGTCAGTTCGGATTCAAATTGCTTGAAAATGTCGTGTTTGCTGGTGTAAAGAATACCATCGACGATTGGAAATGCAAACTTTCATAGGAATTCAATCACGGTGAAACATTCCTGTATACTGGCCTTGATGTATCGGCCACCATCGAGAAACATCCACAAGGAACATTTTATTGTTGTTCCTTCTAAGATTCTAGTTTAGAGTCTGTTTGGCATGTTTGGTATCCTGGGGAAGGGTTCTTCCATCTGATCCATAACCCTGATTCTCTAAGATAAACTTCATTTACCAAATGACAATTCGTGAAATAAGTTTATACAAAAAAATATTATGTAATGCAAAAGACATCTTGAAATATAAAGAACCCATACGCCCTCATTAAGGGTAATTTATTTGTTTATTAATTTATTGGAAATAAAATATCCAAGCTGCACTATGGGTTAAATATTTGACAATTTTATCTCGTACAAATTGCCCTTAGAGTCTACATACTGTTTAATATAAAATATCTTCAATTTGAATATTATGTTATTTGGTATCGAAGGATATCTGGAATTTGAATTTCAGCAAATATAATCGAATGGCAATTATCGAAACTTCATTCGTAGCTCTATAATTTTTTCCAGACAAGTTTGAGTTGATACACTTTTGCTAGTAATAATAATCATGAGAGGAGAACCTGTCGAACTCCCTCCGAAATCAAGCTTTGATCCAATATAATTTTGATTGAAACCACGCAGTATTTATTCGGTTCATCTGGAAATCATTCGAGATCTCCAACTTTATTTTCACTCCCTATATATATTTCATTTATATTATAGTTTTAGGGGACACCCATGTGCAATGCCGTTCCGATGTAACAATAATTCAATTCATTTCGGAAGCCTATTTGGGAGAGGTCAAATGATACGAAAGTCGTTTGAATTCGTTAAAATTGTGAACTTATGATCTGACTTGTTTTCCTCACAATTCTTGGCTGTCGACATTTTTCCATCTTCGAAGATAAAACGTATTTCTCTACCTTAGAGATTATGGTTGAGACGATGGTTTTTTGAAATATTCCAATACAAATTTATGCAGACCCTATCCTTTATGAAATTACTGAAGGATATTAGTTATGAAGATTAAATACAAGTGGTCGTATACTAAATGATACAGGAAAGAACTTTTGCTGCTACGTAGCTCAAGATAAATGATAAATTTTTTGAACAACCTACTCCTGTTGGAAGTTATTAAAAGCTTATCTGCTCCTTTCCTACATAACTGCACCACCCGTTATCAGTTTGAATAAATAAAAATATTTTCCGTCCTAAGATGGCGAGTTCTTTAATATGCCATAAATACATCTGTTTCTGCCTGTCTATTCTATTTATTTTCAGTAGTGGAAACTTGGTGCCAAGTTACTTAAAAACAGTGATTTACTCATTTTACTGAATACTCCGAACTCATCCAAGCTAAGAATATTTGAGACATCTGTTTCTCTCAATATTCGGTGAGTCACCAAATACTTTTGTCACTGATGAAGTCGGGATTTCAAACGGGCTATCGTATCCACTATGCCTTCGAACTGAGTTCTCCATTACAACACCAGTCCACTGGACCATGTGGACCATACTGCATTATCAAAATCGACGTTCTTAGGCTATAATAGCAGTGCTCGTTCTCATTTGATTCCTGTACTCATATTATTTATCATGTACCAGCCGTAATTTCTTATAGCTCCTTGATCAAATAAATCGATAAATCATGTTGCACACGGAGTTCTAGCACTGATCTTCGTAAATTATGTTGCGTACTTGAACATAGTTTAATACACTAGCAAGGTGGATACGTGCACTATACAAATCCTATATTATCTATTATTATTTACACTACGTCCATTCTAGACGGCATTCATTTCATTATTTCTTTTAAAAGAGATAAAACCCTACTCTAGGAAATAGGTGCAGTTTATGTAATATTCCTCCCCCCAAACCAAACACACATCAAAGGAAAAGCAACAAATCTTTACCACCACCACCACCACCACCAACAACAACAACAACAAAAACAACACCACCACCACCACAACAACACCAACTACTACTACTATGACCACCACCACCACTACTACTACTACTACTACTACTACTACTACTACTACTACTACTACCATGACAACTACTAGTAGTAACTCCTCTTCTTCTTTTTCTTATTACTACTAAGTTTTGACTCTAAGAAACACATCGTATGCAAAAGTCGATGATTAATCGAAAGCAATTGAACTCTTCTTGACCGCCTGCCTGCTTTTGACATTGATAACGGATTTTTCAAGTAGGTCAGGTCAACGCCCCAAACCAAACCTGAATATATACGGTAAAGCGGTAAGACAGACGACCAAAATTTCAATGGTCCCTTCTTGTTATTGGTGGACCTAATTGCTATACCAAACCCCAAAACAAATTCGTCATTATTTCCTATCTCGTTATATGGGATTCCGAGATGGAATTCCAAAAATGAATATCCTAGGAAGGATGTTTAGAAGAAAAAAAATATTGTCCATGACACAGAAGTGCAAAGCGCGGATCTTCCTTAAGCTTTGAATACAAATAAGATAAAATTCCTTTAATAAAAAGATAAGTGAAAATGGAGGAAAAAGACATAAAGGTTTTGCGACGCAAAATCATTTCCAAGGTACATACAGAACGAGTGAACTTATCACACTTTTATGGATGTTAAATTATGTTTCTTGAAAAGTGAAGGGGAAGGCGGGGTAAGTTGTGACACTTTTTGTATTTTGCATGTTAGAATTGATATGACTATTATTGTAGAAATAAGTAGGGGAAGGCGGGGTAAGTTGAGCATAGGGGCAAGTTGAGCCACCGCCCCCAGGCCAATAATGAATTAGTTAGACATTATGGTGGTGTCATGTATTGATGACCCATTACATAACCCTTAACCCCACCACATTGTTTGCAACTTTGAAACAAAAAGTACTTTTTTAGAGGGAAAAATACAAATTTCAGCCAAAAAAGTAAAAAAGGGTGTGAAAGAGATAAGTGTTTTTTACACACACACTTCTTTACATATAATAAAGCATATGCACAACATTGTCAGTCCAGGTATGGATCTTCATTCTTGTCACAGTTTTTTACATGATGGATACATAAGAAATGTGTGGATGCGAAATTATCGCATTAAGTTCGGACTGGGGTAAGTTGAGCCAGCAAACATGGGGCAAGTTGAGCCATGGTAATTCTTATGGTAATGTAAATGAAAACACAATCAAACCTTAAAAAGCCATCGATATGCAGGCAGAAAAGAGCAAATTCACATGTCAGTTCTTTTACGTTTAGAGAATGTTAGTATTTTTAGAGAATTAGCAAGTGAAAAGACTTTAAATAAAAAACTGACATGCTGGTTCTTCCCGCATACATTTTGTACATAGTTTGTGTGGCTCAACTTTCCCTCGAAGGTGGCACAACTTACCCCACAGATGGGGCAAGTTGTGCCACTTGACATCGTTTTTTTCAAAGGTCACAACGACTTTCAGTGTGGGGGTAGAAAGTTGAATATAGGTGAAAAGATTTCCCAATAATCATATTTAAAGGCAAGGTACTTATTTCTACAATATTATTAGTCATATAAATTCTATCATGCAAAATGCAAAAAGTGTCACAACTTACCCCGCCTTCCCCTACCTAGCCTTTAGATTTGATTCTTGGGAAATATTTTTCACCTATATATCTGTGGGGGTAAATTGTGCCACAAAAACTATGTACAAAATGTATGCGGGAAGAACCAGCATGCCAATTGTTTATTTAAAGTCTTTTCACTTGCTAATTCTCTATAAATACTAATTTCCTCTAAATGTGAAAGAACTGTCATGTGAATTTGCTCCTTTCTGCCTGCATTTCAATGGCTTTTTAAGGTTTTTAAAATTATTATTATACATTACCATACGAATTACTATGGCTCAACTTGCCCCATGTTGGCTGGCTCAAATTACCCCAGTCCAAACTTAATGCGATATTTTCACATCCACACATTTCTTATGCATCCATCATGTAAAAGACTATGAATTTTATTATATTTAAAGACGTGTGCCGGTAAAAAGCACTTATCTATTTTTTTCTTTTTTACTTTTTTGGCTGAAATTTGTACTTTCCCTCTAAAAAATTACTTTTTGTTTCAAAGTTGAAAACAATGTGGCGGGGTTAAGGATTATGTAATGGGTCATCAATACATGACACCATCACAATGTCTGACTAATTCATTATTGGCCAAGGGGTGGTGGCTCAACTTGCCCCTATGCTCAACTTACCCCGCCTTCCCCTACTCTTTGCATAAACGGGAATGTACTGCATTTTCAATGATATTAGTAGAAATCGGCTATTCTAGGATTATTTGACACTAGTAATATTTTGCTAAAGAATAAATGATAACACATTATGATTTGAGTGATTCAGTAAAATAGAAGTGTAAAATTAATGCAAAAGGTTGTCAAACATACTGCTTTTTTAGTTTCGTCCAAAGATGGCGCCCTTTCCTAAAGGTAGAGGTGCTGCAGCTAGTAGCCAAGTGATTGAAAATGACTTTATCCTCTAACATCAGTGTCAAAACCTTCTACACATCCTTTAGCAAGATATTGATCTAAATTCCTATTTAATCCTGCATCCAATATAATGATTTACACATGACTACATGAATGAGTGTTCTCTTAAACCTCTAGAACTCGGCTCAAACATTGAAATTAAAACCAATGATCTAAATATCTGACTTCAGAGACCCCGCAGCATCTAATCGTATACTAATTAATTAACTAATAAACTTTAAGAAAAATTACTCATCTTTTTGTGACAGAATGGAATACAATTGAAATTATGTAAGGATTGATGGGTATTCGTGTGTGTATGTGTTGTTTTTCGCGTGTGAGGGTGAACGTGGGTGTGTATGGGTATGTTGAAAAAAGCGTGTGATGGTGTGATGGTGTTATTAATTAAAAGAAAAGGCACTGGTCCTGTGAAACACAATGTATACCTAACTCTCTCTTACTTAGCTGATATATTATTGTATGTTATACACACTTATTCGTGCTTATAAAGAGTTAGTTTGAATGATGCCCATTGCAACCACAGATAAAAAGACAAGTCAAGTGCAACACCGGTTACAGTGATAATAATAATAATAATAAACAGTTCTTGTATAGCGCATATCACAATTATGAATGATGTCTCTATGCGCTTCCAAAGGACTTGGATATTATTACCCCAGCTGTAGCTTGGCTGCCGTAATTACTCAGATTAAAGCGCACATGCATTTCAAGGAATAAATTCCTGCCAGGTACCCATTCACCTCACCTGGGTTGAGTGCAGCACAATGTGGATAAATTTATTGCCGAAGGAAATTACGCCATGGCTGGGATTCGAACCCACGACCCTCTGTTTCAAAGTCCGGAGACTAATCCACTGGACTACAACACTCCACTGATGTTCACTGATGTATCTGATGATGTCAATCTGACATCTTTGAGGGGGCCAGATATGGTGTATTGGTCAAAATTGGGGAAAATAACCTTTTTGAATACCAACATAATACACAATTCTGATTTTTTTGACAGAGTTCGACGTAATATTCAGAATATGGTATCATATTTCATATTTTTTTCATTTTCTTTTCCTTCGTTTTTCTCAATCGTGTCTTTGTTGTGAATTTTTTTTGGGTTGCATACCCCGAAGGCTTCCCCCCATCTGTAAGCCTGTGGCATTGTGGTAAATATCCAGCCAATAATCAAATCATAATCATCACCACTTTACGGGCCAAGAATTAGGACTCATTTCCTTGAAAAAATATTTAAATCCGTGACGAACTTTGTCAGGAGATATATCTTTACGTTAAGTTTTTTCTCGTACCTGAGTTTAAAGGACAAAGCCATTCAAAGAACGTGATATCATTCATAAACAACATCAAACAAGCGTTATAATGAATAATACATCAAAGTGAATAATGATATAAAAGAGATGGAATTCAACATTTTCTCTTTTATATGTGAATTAGATTAATCGCTATTATCATCCAAATGAAAATTCAAACATTTCAGATTTTTTTTTTACTCCATTATCTAAATCACGCTTCTCCGTTCATAAAACATTTTTTATTCTTGTCAACGTTTATTATGCTTATCAAAATGAACTTGAAATATGAATGGACATATCTGGTCCTTAAATTGTGATCATGCTAGATACAAATTTAAAGAGCTATGTTATATTCAAATCTCAGCCTCATGAGATGAACCACGGTGAGACTAAAGAGTGTAACTTGTCACTATCAAGTTAGACATATTAGCTGCTCAAAGAAATGTCATGAAATTGATAATGCTGAAAGTAATTTAAAAAAATTAACGAAACACCGACATGGATAATGGGTTTCTTCAGACAAATATTATAATAATGGACAATCTATTTGTAGGTTCTGTACACGAATCCCAAGTCGATTTGCTAATGGTCATTTTGTATCACGGCTGGCTGACAACGACCTTCTTCTAAACACTACAAAGTGGTTAGAACGTTTGTCTTGTGACATGAGATGACTCAAAGCACATGTAGGTTAGAGTTTGTTCATGGAAATCAGACAGACCTGAAGCAAATTACTCTCTCTCCTCTGGTTCCAATACATTTTATTTTCCGTCTGTGGCTTTTGTAATCTCCCATTAGAATATTTAACATAAAAACCGCTCAGAGGAAAAAAAATGCTTTAGAAAATGGAAATATGGTATGTGTGTGTTTATGAGATGAAATAAACTCTTTGAATATCTTTTACCTACCATTTTCAATCTTAGAAGTTTATTTTGAAGAATACGAGCCGTTTCGCAAATTGACATGGTTGGTTATGTAGGTGGATTTTTGTATACGCACGTTATTATTTTCCTACTTTTAGTTTATCCTGGATAGCCACGTTGATATCGCCCTTTTGACTAGTCCTCTGTGCAGCTGCAAATTGTTCTTTTTTTGTTACTCTACTCATCATGCTCATGGAGCTAACTCGAGAACATTAAGCTAGATTGCAAGATCTATTTCTTTGGGTTTGACTTGATCGGGCATCGAACACAGACTCTTCCTCATGCATCGCGCTCTACTAGTGTACTCATTCATCATGCCCGCCATCACCTTCTCAACTACGCATTTTTCTGTATATGATTTCATGTTAATAATTATCTCAATCATAACTCTTACAGTTCTATTAAAAAAATCCGGAAATTTTCTAACAATATCAGGTTGATAATGATATAATCTATCCATTCCTATATTGCGGTAACAAACCTCCTCGACCAACTTATGGTGCTCAGAGTTTTTTTCTCGCTTCACCAACTTGCCTTTCTTTACAATTGGGTTTGTTAGTTCACAGACTACTGATACTAACCACAATACGTTGCATGGCTAAGAAAATAAACTTTTCCTGAAAGAAAGTAAGGAAGACAGTGTGTGTGGATGTGGGTGTGTGTGTATGTGAGAGAGAGAAAGGGAAGGGGGTTAATAAAATGAGAGGAGCAATCTAAAACTTGTTTCATAAAAATCGCGGTTATAGATTCGAGTTATGAAAGTTTGAAAAGTCTTGTCGTAATTTCTATGGGGATCCTCAAATTGGCAAACATTTTTTAAAAATGACTAATTTTGTGGACAGCTCTCAGTTTTCTTGTACACAAAATTTTAGATGTTGACATTTATTTTACATATCTTACATTATGTCCTCCAGACCTTGATATAAACGTGGTGTAAATTGTGGCGTGAAATGTGATGTGAATACTTTGCCATGACATATTTTATGCTCAAAAGAAAGCAAGATGCAATTTGAAAGTTTATGGGGAAAATCGGAAAATGTGTGTACACTGAAACCGAATAAAAAGTTGTCCAAAAAATCTGCGACTTTTTAAACGTCTATAATTACCGATTTTGACGAAACTTGTCATAAATTGCTCGTCTCAGGTTACTCCTTCTTATAAGATTGCTTCTCTTCTTGGGTTTGGATTTCCTTTTCAAACAAAACATGTTTGTGAATAAAGTTCACAGACCAGGCCTACATGTAAAAATTGTTTCCTAAAGCTTACATGCGTTTAGCGTCATTATTAGTAGTGGCATTGACATGCTAAAACGGTGAGCCCCGGGTAATTCTTGTATTTTTCCCCGACCGCTGACTGAATGTCAATAGTGAACTGGCTCAATTACACCAGGGACTTTCACTGACCTAGATATATCATGTGAGGCTGAAGTCCCCCCCCCCCCCCCCATGCCGCCATGTGCTATGGGCTTCCTCCAGAGAAACGTTGTATACGATCTTATTGCTTTTAATTTTCTCTCCCAACTCAACCTCCATCATTTTCACTTTTATTCTTTCTCCCCATTTCCCTATTCTTTCTTTCATTCTTTCTTTCTTTCTTTCTCTCTTTCTTTCTTTCTTTCTTTCTTTCTTTCTTTCTTTCTTTCTTTCTTTATTTCTTTCTTTCTTTCTTTCTTTCTTTCTTTCTTTCTTTCTTTCTTTCTTTCTTTCTTTCTTTCTTTCTTTCTTTCTTTCTTTCTTTCTTTTAGTTTCTTTTTTTTTCTTTCTTTCTTTCTTTCTTAGTTTCTTTCTTTCTTTCTTTCTTTCCCCGGTCTTTCTACCTCCCTTATTTTACATAATAGTTAGTCCTGTTTTTCTGCCCCATTCGCTCCTTATCATCTGTGATTTTTTTTATCTTCATAAAGACCAATCATAAGGCAAATACCATAGATACAAACACTATTTATACAGACAGGCATATAGGTGAAATTATGATCAAAATCAGTATAAAGAATAATGTTTTTTTGAAGATGCATTTTCTAAATCAATATACCGATGTGATAGCATGTGGACATCATAAGTACTTTTATTTCGAGGAAAGTCGGGGACTACTTCTCCATGTGTTTTGCTCAATGATATAAGGTCTAGGATACCTTCCAGCTCAATGGGGAAAAATGTGCTTAGGAGAATTCCCCAAAATGACCTATGATTTATTATTACATGACAAATAGGAAAGTTGTGCCTCAGAATTTATTGTCATAATTGTTTTTTAGTGATCGCACTTTTCAAGCATTACTCCTTTATTTTACTTTTTAAAATCATTATATTTTATAGTTAATTGCATGTTACTTAACTTGCCATTTTAGCTTCAAAATTGTTCTACATGCACTTACAAATATATCTATGCCTATATAAAATAAAATGTCTATTGTAAAATGATATTGCTAATGTTATGATATGTAAATTGCCATAGGGCCCCATGGGTTGAATGGGCTTCCTTGTTTTTTTATAGATAAAATAAAATAGATAAATTAATAAAAATTCATTTCCTAATTCCTGTAAAGTCACCATCAAGAAATATTACAAGGCTTGATTCGCATTTCACCAATTAATGGGATAAATGCCTTGAAAACATTGTGCTTACAAAAACAAGAAAACCAATAATAAACTAGAATTTTAATTCGTCATGAGGACGAATTAGGTGATCTGTCGATGATTCTCATGATAATGAATACAATCACCATGTTTATTCAGATCAATATGATCATCATGATGAAAACTGAACTGTTATTCTGAAAAGAACGTGTTGATAACTCTTGAAAATGGGAAAAAAATGAGAAAGTTGTGTGAAAAGGTATGATAGTATGATACATCTTATATGAATAATATATATCACAATAACTTGGTTGGTATAGCGCCAAAAATAAATCATAGATGGTTGGGCAAAAAAAGAAAGCCAAATTTGTAACCATTACTGGGCAGCATACTGTCCACACAACTATTGGGTAAAATCTGTCCAAATTGGGTAACATACATAAAACTACTAATTGGGTAATGAATTTGCTCAATTGTATAATAATATATTTCACCAACATACATTACCCAACACAGTGGACAGTATGTTGCCCAACATTTTAAGTGTGTATAACCTAGGCCTTTAGTCAAACGTGAATTCCTTTTGCTTCTCTACTCTACATCTTCACAATTTGATTTCTGTCTCACTTCCTAATAAAATCACCTCTTATACCAATCCAATATAGACTCATGTAAAGCCTACAAATTACCACATAAATTTTCCTGCACTACCTCACCATACAATAATCTGGAGTAGATTGGAAAACATTCTCAGGCATTAAGGCGTAATTCACTGCAGAGCTCAGCGGGTGATATGTACCTCAGGCGACCGCTAGTTCTAGTTATTTGGTTCGGAGAATTCGCTCTGAAGAATATTAACTCAGACGAGGATATAAACTGAAAATATGTGATATTTATATTTATTTATGTAGGGTTGAACACCAAGTCAATGAGGATAGTGGTAACTGTATATGCGAAAAAATGCGAAAATATTAGGAATTAATCATTTTAACGAAGACAGTGAATGTGAAGTTACATCTTACAAATGCATTTAAGGTAAGGATAAATCATTGAGAGTGTTTCCATGGATAAATAATAAACCAAGATACAAAGAATATGTGGGATGCTTCGCCTCTCTCTTAGGTGAAGACCTATTTATATCTATCAGAAATATCCTTGCCGTTATTCTAAAATGTTCATTTGTGTGGAAATTATGTGGTTTAGTTGCGGTACGAAACATCTGTTCATTTTCGATCTCACAAATTCTCTCCGTTAGCCAGTCAACCAAGATACAGTCACTGCTATCCAGGTTCCTAATTCAATGGTAATTTTCGTCTCTTAAAGTAAATATTAGATATTTGTTATCAAACATAAGTGTCTATAATGTTCTATCTGACGCGTCTTAGGGCCTTTTAACACGTGAATCTTGAATCATCATTGCAATGATGATTGCAATTTGTCTTTAGAATCATTGGACCTTTCACATGGAAAATTCGTTTGGTAATTTGAACGAAACCTAACTGGAATTCACCTCCGGAGTAGAATTTGAATTCGTGATTGTGATTAGCGTTTGTGATTCTAGCAGTTGGTTTCACCCGTGCAAAAAATTCGTCATTAGCCTTATTTTTTCACTGGAATCGTCATTCAAATTACGATTTTTTTTTGCTTCCATTTTTTGACCTAGCATGCACCGGCGCAAAACCGGTTTAAATCTGGAATCTATTCACACCCTGTCTAGTTCGTGGATGAATCCCTACATGTTACCGGATGTAGATTATGGAAGCAAACGAGGAGAAGCAATAATCATCTTGAAAAGGTGACCTTTTCCTACAAAGGAGCACTTCACACTAACTAGGCCGGGTGGGGGGAGGGGGGGGGGGCTCCCCCTTCGATGCTTCACGCGATAATTCTAAATCGCCCAAAGGTTTAGCCCCGTCTTCTTACTTTTTTAAGCCTTGGGCATCTTTGGAGACCACACTTACGACGTGGTTCTAAAGTTAATAACATTCTGTAAATGTATGTCAGACCAACATTTTCTAAAAAAACTTGATGTTCATCTACAAACCCAATCCAAGTTCTGTTTTTTGTGCCAAAATTCAAAAATTAGTAATTATTATAATTTTTATTTAATTCTGCTCATTTATGCAATTAATGACCCAAATAGTGTCAGTGACGATATCCATTAAAAAAAAATCGAAAACAAAGAAATTTATGAAACGATAAACTAAGTAAGAAATTTACTTTTTATCTCTTATTTTTTTCATATAAGATTCACATAGTAGTCCATAAATGTAATTATTTGCTCATTATTCTTTTTTTTATTTAGGGCGGAATTCTGACTTTATGCATAAATTATGCATAAATCAGCATAATCAATGGATCATACAACTTAAAAAAAAATATCATGCAGTATATGCCATGGACGACATGCGTGTCAATGTAATGCACGGTCGGCCCGGCGACGACAGAGATGGTGGGGGGGGGGGGGGCTGGGGGCTGGGCGGCCCTTTTCAGGATTTACAAACTATCAAAATAGCCCGGCCTCGTTAGAGTAAACCTGGGACATAAGAAAGACTGGGCAACAAGAAAGCCCATTACCAGACTATTTTTTTGAAGAGATGGACCGATGCATGGCAATGATGTGACAAATGTTTGTTTAATGACAGCATTTCTTTCATAGGTCAAAAATCGAAGCCCATTCTCGTCATCTGATCGATCTGTGTAGATGCAACGCAAGTGAAATAATGTTTATGTTTATGGCGATGTTTAAAAATTAGGTCCCTGTATCATTGATTTGAAGTAAAACACAATAAAACACACATCCACTCAACCAACATCACACTCGTTCACCAATCCTAAACACCCACACCCACTTAGCTCACCCCATATTCGTTTTCCAACCCCACACAAACACACCCTCTTCTGCTCATACTAACGCACACTTTTTTGTCGCCGCCTACGTGTAGGTCTGCTATTCTAGAAGATTTATCAAGATAAACAAGAGGATCTGTGTGGTTGCAGAACTAGTACGTCATTTGACTGCCTTTCTCTCAGGACGATGGTAATCAAGTATTATTTAGCCTGCAGTATTATCAGGATCTTTAATTAACTCTTTCATTCTCGTAATCCCTCTTTGAATAAGATCTCTGTCATAGCAGCAATAATGATGTGCTAATTGCATCGCCAGCCCCTTTTATCTGCCTCGGGGATGGTGACATTTTAGTGACATGCTGGTCATCACTTTCGGAATTCGCGGGTTGGGGTTTGGCTGAAGGGAAAGACCGAAAGAGTACTTGAAAATGTTCATTATTGATTGTAATGTATACACATCAATGATTATTACATCCACCAGAAAATCAGAAATCCCTTGGTCTACTTCATTATTGGAATTCAACTTACTTTAACACCACCACCATTACCAGGGGCGAATCCAGGATTTTCCAAAGGGGGAGGGGGCACTTTTTCTCGAGGAAAAATTGACAAGCCCCCCCCCCCCAAAAAAAAAAGAAAGGTCTTCACTTTCAAAAGGGGGCACACTTCTATTTTAACGGCATTTTTACAATACAAATTTTGATTGTGCCTCTCAAAGGGGGGGGGGGGGGGCACGGGCCGGCTTTGCCTCCCTGGATCCGCCAGTGACCACCATCACCAACACATCGACACAATCATTATCGAAAAACCAGCGCTATCACCACATAAATCCGGTTGTGTTAATTTCAATAACAAGTTTTTTTCTATACTATTAGGCCTCTAATGTGAATACAACCGTAACGTCGATAAACATTTTTTTTTTTTTTTTATTTATTTTTATTTTTTATAAATCACCTTTTTTATAATATAAAAAGGAATCAGTTACAATAATGGGCCCATATTATCAGTTCTAGACGAACGTGATACAGAGCAACATAAAATGATTACAGTATGGTATACATAAACAATCATAAAACGAGATACAATAATTACGACATATCAAACGCGTCGACTCAATTCATAAAAAAAAAATCATAGTAAAGTGTTGAGAAGAGGGAAGGAGGGAATATGCTATCTCGTCGTTTAACTTAAGTTGTACTGATTTTGAGATGAGGTCATAATTTTACTAACATATTGGTATTACAAAAATATATAAATTATGCAAATACAAATATATGAAAAAAAGTGCAAATTCACATAAGTAGGCCTTTATCCTGAGTTTATTTTATATATATATTAGGTGTGATTTTGTCCAGTAAATTACAGTATGATATACAGTACATATTACAATATGACATACATACTGTATGTAAAACAAGAATGGTTGGAATGAAAAGAGATTACAATGGGGGAGAATGAGGAAGCAAAGACTGATGGGAAAGAAAGGGTATGGAACAGGAAAAAGGGAGAAGGGAATATAATTTAGATACAGATGTAGAGAGAGGGGGAGCGGGAGAGAGATCGAGATCGAGGGGGGGGGGGGGGAGAGGAGGGGGGGGTGAAGTACAAGGAGAAGAGAAGAGGAATCAGTCCTTACGCCATAATAACCTGAACAGCATGATAATGCCAGGAAAATTAGCAATTAATTATCTGTAAATGTCCAACAATCATATTGGGGAAATTCAGAATGAGAATTAGTGAAGAAGTGTCATCTCGGTCCACTGTGGCTCACTCTTTGAATTATAGATTACGTATGCTCAAATCAGTGTCAATTTACTCATTGTAAGGAAAACATCTTTGTATTTCCTTGGTAAAGAATTGTTGTCTCTGGTAACCATCCCTCTACTTCCGACTTCAAAACATATTAGACGTGACTCATGATTCTTGATATGATGTCCCTATTAAATTGAACGTACCTCACTTTCTTCCGTTCTCTCGCCTTACGAATATTAGGTTCAAAAGAAGATTTCGAGTCTTTGCGTTGATGATAATCTGTCAATCAAGTCTTCTTATGTGGACATTTCCAATTACCATCAAGATAAACAATAAACAACTACACAATTCCTCTACTGTTTGCATTCGATTTTGTTGCCAATATCTGGAAGACTTGAAAGACTCATTCCATTATACTTGTATGATTATAAACACCCTCTGTAAATCTAGGAACTGACCACGCCATATCGGGTACCTCGGAAGATTTCAAGTTTTGGCGTTGATGAGAATCTGTTAATCTCTGTAAGTGTGATAAGACCCCGAGACAAGACATGTGCGATCTCCTAGATGACGTCATGCGCAGACGGGTTGACGTCAAATGCGCAGACAGATATCAAATTAATGACTATGATCAGGCAACGCTGTCTAATGATTGATTGCAAAGTTTGGCTGTTGCTGTTGTTGTTTGAACTACCAAGCTGATAAGAAGTTACTTCTATCAAAAGAAAAAAAAACACCCCCTTGTTAAGAAACTTTAAAGATAGATACCAGTTGTGGTAACGATCTCAAAATGAGTTCAAACAGAATCCAATGAAATTACCACCAAAGTGTTTGTATGTATAAATAAAAAAAAAATATGTGCCAAATAGCTATTGAAGAAAATGCGTAATTGCTGAGAAATGAGCAAAACTAGCACGGAATTCCATCAAATGTCGGGTATTTTTCGAAGAAACATTAATGCACTGTCCCACATATGCTTTTCTGTGTTAGTAATTATCGATTTCGAGCTAAGATTTCATGATCTTACAAAAATAAGTTTACTTGAATGTACCACATCTAGATGTATGAAAATATTTTGACAATTAACCTTGAATTAAAATACTTTGAAAAATAAAAGAAACAATTGATTGCTGCAACTACTGTCTTTTACCTTAAAAAAAAAAGTCCAACTCTGCAACTAAATGAATGGTGTAAGGAAAGATTGTTTTGTTTCAGTTATTGAACGATAATTTTGTGTTAATGTACCCCAATTATAAATACAGTCATACCAAACTCATTTAAGACTCATGTAAAGCTGATTTTTTTTGCAACCATACAAACACTTTTAGCGGGACTTATTCACATCAGATAAATTCCAATAGTAGAAATTATTCCATAATAGATAGAACAAAAAAATGCCAAAGCATTTTTGAAGAAATAGTGTAATTGCTGAGAAATCACAAGCTTGGAATTTGAGCACAATGTCGGGTCATTTTCCAAGCAATAATGAAGCACTATCCCATATGTTATGTATGTTGGTAAGCTTCATTTCTTTTCCAGCTTAGATTTCACTAATTCACAAAGTTCGGTTTATTTATTAAACTGTACATGCTGTACCAGATCTATATATACGATGATATAGTTAAGATTAATCTGGGTTTTATGACTTTCTCCTGAAATAGTGCAATTACTTTCCTTATAAAGGGGTATAATAAAACGTAAAATCGATTGTTACGTAATATGAACTGCAAGTTACTAAAGAGAGTGGCAGTTCATACCTAAATGCTCCATAAATAGACAAAGACCTAATCAAAGTTAATACCTACAAAGCGATCTTTGTTCATTAGGTGCATTGACTTGGTTTCGAATCCAGCACCCCCCCCCCACATTTCTTGTATTTCAATAGACACAGCAGTATATGTTTCTATAATCTTAATTAATTCAGAAAGCAAACGGGGAATCAAGAACACATTAATCTATTCAGAGATCTTTCATATTTGTGTAAATATAGATAGGTTCTACCTAAAACACCTGTTGTGTGCAAAGGATTAGGTGATAAGTTTAAAGAATGACAGACCTTTGATAAGAATATGACATCTGATATGTTCTCATAGTTTGCTCGTTCATAAATATATATTTTTGTCGGTAAGATGCAAATAAATGAGTTGAAGATATTTTTGGTGCCCTTATTCCGATTCAACGGAGGTGCAGGACATTTTGTCGTGAGTAGAGATTCAATTTTAAGTTTTTTTCACATTAATTAGTATTCTCCATTTAGATGAAGAAGTAATTCATATTAAGAAAACAGAATCCAGCTACCTGTAAAACAATACATGCAATTACGAAACGTCGAGATGAAATAAAACAGTTATAGCAAAAGTGAATGTTAAAGATTTTAGGGAAAGAGGTAAAGAAGAAATTTAAAAGGAGGAAAGATAAAGGAAAATATATATCTGGATCTGGATGTGATACAGTGCAGGACCTTTAGGTATAATGCCTTAGGTTAGGAGAGGGCGGAGATGAGTTTAGTCGAAACGTACATGTAGGTGGCTCTTTTCGATCTTGGCTTTGAACACCTCTGGTGATTCATTGTTGACAACTTCGTTAGGGAGATGATTCCAGGCCAACGTTGTATTCACACACAAAAAAATCTTAACTGATCTGTGTCTCATTGAGAAATACTTTGGGTTATTTGTTGCTTGTCTCTCTACAATGTAAGTAGCATCAAAGTTTACAAATTTCTAAGTGTTGATATTACGTTTAGGTTTTGCTTTATTCAGAAATTTGTCAACAGGAAGGGCAGGAACCAACCCCTCGACCACTTTGAAGTAGGATGTAAGTTTCAGGACTTGGCGTCTTGAGGCAAGAGTAGGCAGGTTGAGATTCTCTCTCATCTTGGTAATCGAACCTGGTTCTCGAGAGCTGAACCGTGTTGCTCTTTGCCGTGTTTTTCTCCAGACATAAAGGAGAAGAAATAAGAGATAAAGCATAAAACGATCAGATAGAGTTCGATCTGATGGAGAAAAAGTTGTAATGTCATGTTGTTGTTATTCCCCGGTAATTACATCGACCTAATTATTGCTGTTTTCCGGGTTTGAAAATACCGCATTTTTAAATTTTATATAATTTTAGTCGCTTGAAAGTTAGTATCATATTACCTCCTCTTTCGAAAATTTTCCTTTTACATTTCTGTCCTGTATTATTTTCAGATGAACATATAATAGAGGGTCAGGAGGCAGTCACTTTTAACTGCTGTTCGGATGTTGTCGATTCACATTACGTACTTCAAACCAACCAAGCAGACAATAGGCTTTTTAAGATAACAATCGAACGATATTGATATCAGAATGAAATCAAGAAATAATAATCAAACAAACCTCATACATGATATATCATATATTACATGATATATACGCATGGTAATATCATGCTTTCATCGTAACTTCTGTAAGGTAAAAGAAAGTAGCTGCAACGAACCATTTATTCATGAGAAAGACTTTAAAATCAATGGTAAATGCCACCATATTATCATATATCTAGCTCCGGTGCATTGAAATAAACTTATCTTTGTGAAATCAAATCAAATTTTAGCCGCAAACCGATAATTATGATGATCACTAACACAAAAAAGCAGTGTATATCTATTGTTAAGAAAAATACCCCGAATTTTATGGAATTCCGTGCTTATTAATTTTTGCCCGTTTCTCAGGAATTGCATTTTTTTTTCCAGAGCTATCTGACACATATTCCTTGATTCATACATACAAACACTTGGGTGGTCATTTAATTTGATTTTATTCAAGCTCACTTTGAGATCGCTACCACAACGGGTATTTATCTTTAAAAGAAATTGTGTTGTATTTCATTATTTGGTATCATTTTGTAATCCAATTGTCATTGTAGTGTGATTCCCTTTTCGTATTAATGATTCATTTTTTCATGTTTCTAAATGTTTTTCTTAATCTATTAAAGCAATTGTTATTTCGACACTACACCATGTACACAGGGTTAATATGCCGTTGGATTTCCAATATTCATATTTTCACGACCAGCTTTTTTTTTTACCTTTATTGTCGGTTTACATTAGATATCAATCATGACAATGACAATTATTATATGAAATTTTTATATATTTGCACTCAAAACCTTTCTCCTAAATTCAGTCATATAAGCATCTTCTGTTCTAATAGTTATGCATGCACATTATTTATCCTTTGATATGACAAAGACCGTGAAACATAAAATTAACAACATCTTAGTCTCTGGTTCACACAAAAAGTAAAAATAAATTGTAAATATCAATTGTATCTTCTGATATCCAAGGGACCAGGACTAAAATAATCTAAGAATATTATAGTAAGAAGGAATGGGGGAGGGTCAGAGTGTCTTTGGATATTCATTACCTCATCTGCTTCGCATCATGATACGTGGTATAGAGTTCCCCTGGACCCACAGAGTGATGTCATTCTGTATTACAGAAGATGTGATCATGATGTCATCAGGTAGATGAGTGAGAAACATAAAGAGAGAGAGAGAGAGAGAGAGAGAGAGAGAGAGATAGATAGGGAATGGGTGAGTGAGAGAAATCTGAAGGCCATTGCAATGACGTCATAAAGGTCAGAGTGTCAAGTGCGCGCTATTTGATCACCATCTCTGATTGTAGAACCTCAAATACATTACCGGGTGCCGTCTTAAAAGAATACATGATGACTGACGCCAAGAGTTAATTGTACAAGCAAAAGGGCCCATTGGTATGTCAGAAACGTGTTTTCACACAGGCATTATGTTGATGTCGCAGGTTAAAATCCATGTCAATGGTCAGGTTTTATCTTTACTAATTATAGTTCCCGGATGGATAAAAAGCTTACAGTCCATGAAAAAGGCGCCACCCTTCTCCCTAGGTATCGGACAAATCCAAGCTATGTAAATAAATATAGGTCTAATGTTGAATCGCTGATATAATAAGAAAAAAAATACCTTACCGAGAGATGACGATCAAAATTTCCCATATTTTAAGATCAAGGTCATTTGATTTGTCGGTCGGTAATTCACCCTAGTCCAAAAACTCTCTATCGATCAATCATTGTCAATTATGTCTGGAATTTATTGCAAAATGGAAAAGGAGGGTGATATATTGCCCTCATATCCAAAACAATGTAAATTGCGGCAAGCCAAGAAACACTCTCTCGCATTGATGGATTTGAGTTTCATTTTTTCTTGACCAACTTTGTTTTTAGCTTGTACAACTTTCTAACCAAAAAGAAAGATTTGCTTTTTTTTTAAATATATTAATAGCAATGCAATTACCATAGTGGTGAAATCTTTGGGGCTTTATTTCATTACAACTTTGATTTTTATAAGAAATTGAACATGGCAATTTTCAGGAGGTATAGTTGTTTTTCAACTACTGTATCGATAGCTTAACCAATATATCAGGGGCCCATTTCATAAAGGTACAGCGTCAGCGTCAAGTCCCAAAAACAGCGTCAAATTCTCACTTACAGCGTCAAATTTGATATTTGACGCTGCAGCTCATTTCATAAAAAGTCACTTTTTACTTTTTACTGGAGCGTCAAGTATGGGTACTGGAGCGTCAAATAGGGTTAAATATTTGACGCTGGTCATGGGGGAGCGTAATTTTGCCCCCGAAAAAATTAACAAGCAAAAAAAAAAAGATTATTCAGTTACAATTTTTTTTCTTCTAATTTTGCTTCTCAAAGGTGGGGGGGGGGGGCACGGGCCGGCTGCAACCCCTCCCCCGGATCCGCCAGTGCTTTCTACCTAAACAACTTGCTATGATAGCAACTCTTTATGAAATGGGCCCCAGATGTTATTCAAAGACTTGTACGTGCGATTTCATATCCCAGCTCTCTACATATTTTCTCATGTTCTATTTATACATGGTATGATATACATTGTCAAGCTCATACTTCATTTGCTTAATATACCGGGGTAAAAAGCTAGCTTAAAGAAACGCAGTGAACCAACGAAGAAATATCTTCTTATGCTTAATTGCTTAGAATTTATGAGGCAATCCCCCCAAAAATGATAGAGGATAGGTGAACAAATTGGCTGGTGGAAAATGAGAAAATAGTTAAGATGACTAGAAACACGAAACGGAAGAGGAATAAGGAGAAAAATGATAAGAAGAAGGTGTAGATGTATTGTCATCTGGAGCCATCTGAAGCTGACTTGATTTATAGTCTTTGAGTGATACGTTTTTAACGATAATTTGTTTTGACCAAAAACTCAAAGATGGCAAGAGTTAATATAGTGTATCATTACCATGATTCTCGTGAATTACATTAAATGCATCATCAATAATGTTTTGTTAATATGCAGGCATACTTTTTTTTTTTTTCGTCTTGAAATGTGAAGAAATTTAAACGGAATAAAACCATGCTGATAAAAAAGTCATCATATGTATGATTATTATTTTTCTATGCGATAGAATGTTTCATGTTTTGATCCTCCAGCTAGAATGGGATTACTATACTGAAATAGTGGTACGTTTTCAACAAGGAAAAACGACTTCCTCCGCATTTTTAGGGTTGAAGTATGTCGGGAGACAATGGATGATCATAGGACAATCAAACTTGGTGATTCCCTTAATTTCATTACACGCTTTACGAGTTAATTGACATGATTGAGGAGAGCTGGCCAACGCTATAGGGAAAGGTCGACAATGACGGAAATAGTGCAGAACTGTCCACGTGCTTGCACATATCAAGTGTGTGTCTGGATATAAATATCTACACGGACAGACAACCCTAGTGCTCAAGCACTTGGACGCAAGCCGACATTAAAGCATAAGGACTCCAGTAGAATGTCCTCTCTATTATCTTTGGCATTACCTTCCGTTACTGATATCATAAGGGTGTTCCCATTGAAAGTATATGATTGTGTCAGATTCATAACCTTAACAGTTCTACCGGCACGTAGTTATAGATTTTAAGCGTATACGTTGGTCCATCCATGGTCTGTGAGGATTCACGTTAATGATGCTTTTAAGCTATGATTGTTGAAATTTGATTGTTCTACCTCTCAATGTGTTCTTCATGTTTAATTTTAAGATCTATGAAGACGTTCCCTCAAGATCACCGGTAATCAGTCTATGACGTGTACACTGAGGGAAAGTAGGGGATGAGAAATACGAGAAACTGCATGTAGCTATCATGTTATAACGATACTTGATGCAATTCAAAACGCTATGTTTACGATACGTTTATGTTAGTCTCTCGTGCCAATGACACATTTTGTTTTTGTTTATCTGTTTATATTCCTTGAATTGTATATTTGTTTTGTATTATTTTGTACTTCTTGTTTTGAACAAAATATTGGCAAATGCCAGTGACGTTCTAATAAATTCAATTCAATTCACATAATGTTTGTTCCAAGGATCATGAGGATGAAAAAAGAGATAAAAATGTTGGATTCACCGTTAATTGCATACGGTTCACCCGTGCAGAGATCAGAGAGAATTAGATTTGGATTATGAACACGAAATGTCAGTAGGGTTAACCACACGTATCAAATTGATATAAAATACCCATCCTAAATTACCCCTCCTTGGCTTCATGGCCGACTATAGAGTGGGCAAACGACTTGGATTAAGGGAATATGGGTCACTTCATACCCAATACACACTTTTAAAATTTGCCATTTCATATTCAGAGTAAGAATCAGGCTTTCCTTATGACGTCATCGGGAGGAAGAGAAGAAACATCTAAAATTTTGAGTATTTTCCTTTGGATTGGATGAGATCAACAAGGGAGTTCTAAAATACGAACGAAATTGAATGATGACTAGAATGACCATAAAAGCATTGCAGAATAATATAAAAACATTGTGTTACCTGAGTAGTCTTAAGGATTTCATCATTTTGTTTTTCTTTAGCAAGTATCTGGAGTGGCATTCCTAAGGTTTGAATAAGTCATGTAATATTTGATATTTATTCCTCTTTTCTTGACATCTCTAGACAGATGTGTTACATTTTCTTGTTGACTGCATTCTTACTCTTATAGTCAAGAAACTATAGTTCTTATAATTTAGCAACAGTTTTCAATAGTTTTCAATTGTCTTTGTTACCCTAATACTGACGAATCAAGCATCCTTGTAAAATAAAAATGTGACGTTTGGATCGACAGCTGATGACATTTTGAAAGCGTTCCCGCTTAAATCGTCATCCTATTTAATCGAATAAGCACATGACAAGCAGACGACAAAGCTTTCTAGCTATGCAACTTAAGGTTCGAGCCAATTTGTCCATAGCAAGGCTTATACACTTGATGGGGCTTTGAGGTGCCTATTTCGTACGAAGAATAATTGATTATTGAATATCATGAAAATTATACTTGCATATCTCATGAATATCAAGAGTTGATGGAAACACTTGTATAGAGGGGAATTATAAAAATTATGATAACGATGAGTAATTCGAAGCATAAAGACTTGGATTGAGATTGTTAAACGAGACGAGATGGGGTGAACCTAAATTTTTTGGCCTCTAAATGTATGTGTTATGTTTCAGATATTTATGAGAAAATTAGGAAACCGAGGAGAAAATATAGCTTTCCCATGTTTCAAATACGGTTAGGTCTGATTAATTGGGATGATCCTGACAATTATTGTTAGAGTCTGATGAATATATGTTTTGAAACCGCAGGCAATCATGTTCTTAAAGCGATTCCGACACCATCAATTTATTGAAAGCGGTTTGAAATGACCCCCGAAACACGTGGTCTATCCCTGATGACGTCACAACGATCAACTTCAATCAGCGCGCGCCCTGTCTTCCCGGTGATGCGTTCCAGGGACTAGTGAAATAGCCGTCATCCAGGTTAGGGGTACTATCAGAGAAGAGTAAAGAGAGTGAGTGATGAAGAGAGAGAGGGAGACAGGGGGGGGGGGGGGTAGAGTGAGATGACAATTGTTTGAGAAACATAAAAATATAGCATCCACAATGTATAATGGGAATTAGATGCCATGATATATGTCAAGTGAAAGATTATATGACAAAGGCGAGGCGAAATTATGTTAATAGATAGTATACGTAAACCTATTTGTTTATATAGTTAAACAAGGAGAGAGTGGTTGGGATGGAGCGAAACAGGAAGAAAGTGAGAGGGGCAGGGTATATTGCGAGACAGTGAGAGATATACAGTAAATAAAAAGTGTGACAGATGGGGAAGGGGAGAAAATGAAAAATAGACTATAAGGATGGGGGGGGGGGGACAGAAAAATATCTTCAGGAGATGTGAATGTATTATACATACTGTCTATCCCGTGGACATGTAGAAATAATAGGAATTCCTTCTATGATTACCACTAAAGATTATGTAGATAGATCATGTATATAATTTATTGCAGTAATTGCTCACTTTAATACTCCCATTACACATTCAATTACAAATGGGTTCTTACAGAAATCGCGAGAATATAGATTAGGGTAATAGACTTATAATATAGATTAGGGTAAATAGACTTAGAATATAGATAGGGTAATAGACTTAGAATATAGATTAGGGTAATAGACTTAGAATATAGATTAGGGTAATAGACTTAAAATATAGATTTATGTCAGAGCGTACTAACTTCTTGAAACTTCAAACAAAGATCTACTAGATTGTTTCTTTGTTTTATTATGGAGACAAGAAACTAAGTAACCTCGAATGTAAAAAAACCCAAAAAACTTTGAAATAATAGTTCATGGAACAATTAATTCAAATAATGGTCTTTAATGCTATTCTTTCATCTGAAAATGGATTTTATCTCCAAGAATATTTGATTTTTGTAGTTAACATTGACATGATTGAATATAAATGCCAATCAGATCTTATTTAGATGTGGAACTGTTTTGGCAGATGAACAATGTTTGGATTGCCGGAGTTAGTTGGGACGGAAATACAAATATGAATGGTCAAGATAGGTATTCTTCAAAAAAAAATCTGCAGCCAGTCTAGTGTGTCATGAGATTTTATAATTGATCCTATCGTTGGCCAATGAAGATGCATGGAGAGGCATTTGATTATCTGCTTTAAGACCGGAAGACCGGACGCAGTAGGAAGAAGGTCATGACCCCGGGAACTGGTAAATCACTGGTCATTAACCTCTATGCCCTTGACTGACCATTTATTAACTCTTTGGATGACGTGCGATAGAAGATAACCAATCGAAATACAGAATTGTGTGGAATCATAGCCTCATCCGTTCAGACTTTGAGAATAATGTACTGATATCTTACCTTATAATCGTTGTTAAAGTGACGAATTGGACCAAGATATTGGCATTGAACGTATTCTTAGTCTCTATAATTGTTAATGAACTGTATGAGTTCAATTATTTTAAACATTCTACATTCAATATCTGATATTTTAAGAACAGAGAGAGAACTATGTCCCCAAATTATATTACTCGAATGGAATCTCACACAGGGCATGAATAAGCCAAAAATTTGAGGGAGTCAGATATCACGGATGGAGCAAAATTCTAAAAATAATTATGTGAACGAGCGAAGCGAGCCAGAAGAAGCTCACGGAGCATTGTGTCCCAGCGGATTAGTCTTCTGACTTTGAAACATAGAGTCGTGGGTTCGAATTCTAGCCATTTCAGCAAGAAATTTATCCACATTGTGCTGCTCTCAACCCAGGTGAGGTGAATGGGTACCCGGTAGGGAGAAATTCCTTGAGTGCTTGAGCGCCTAGGCAACCCAGCTAAAGCCGGGGTAATGTTAATAGCAGGGCCCGCTGGGATACCAGTTTTAACAACTAAAGTGGCTTCCTGGGTAAATATACCTATATCATTATTATCATTATTATTATAAGAAAAATTACCTTTTTAAAACAAAAATTAAGTTTTTAATAATTATTTTACATAATATTTTGAAAATAACATATCATTTCACTTATTTCAATGTGTTTAATCAGAACACTATTCGAACAGAGGGCTTTAATATGCTTAGAAATATATATTTTTTTTTAAAGGGGCCTAAACCTTCCTATTTCATATGAATTGGGGCAGTCTCTAATAAAATGTACAATGTTGTTCTTGATATTTTAGACAATATCAATGGGTCGGATATAGATGGTTATGCCCCGGATTACTCATTCATTTCAATCTCTCGATCCTCACTTGTATACATGGAAAATGTAACAAATGTCATTATAATGTCATCAACGTTCGACTCCTCTGCTATATTCTGAATTAATTGCATTGCTTGTATGTCATAGCACTCCTCGAGAAAAAATAAAGTTCGTTCTGGGTCGCAGGGTCAATGAAAAGTCTCGCTCGCCCGTGATGATTTTGGGATGGATACAAAATGAGGAAAAGGCAGCCATGCGATACTGGTTTAGTAATATTGTAATCATCATACACTGCTGGGTATCTTAGCATGGTTAGTACGTGGTATAGTCAACAGAATATGCTGTTGTAAAAACGTTATAGTTGTAACTTGCTTAAAGGTGTTGAACAGAAATGAGGTAATCTGGTCACACCTTTTCCAGTCTATGGTGATCATAATGTTACAAACGACAAATAAACCGGTGCGTGTGTTATGAGGAGGTGTGTTTGTGTGCTTGTAGATGACATATATAAATAAAGGGGGGGTGATGATGATAATGATGATATATATATATACTAAATAGGTTCATTATTGCGGACTGAAATAATCGCTAGAGGGTATTCATTTGTCTCGCAATCTACTATGGTCAACAAGGAAATTCGTGATCACTCTCGCAAAAAGTGTTCACTAGCTTTTTAGGAAATTCGTGAGCACTCTCGCAAAAAGTGTTCACTAGCTTACAAGTTCATGAGCTTTCGAGTGCCGCTGCAACTCTTTATCAAGTGACGAAAATTATATGATAACGTAGTCTATATACACATATATATATATATATATATATATAAATGTGTGAAGTTATACATGTACAACAGCTTTGGCAACTCTTTTTATTTAAATATTGTAAAGAAATGAATGAAGAGAACAATGGTAGACGTAGCTTAAATCAAGGTTCCCCAGAGCTATCTACCCTTTGGAAAAATTGGTGATGCCGAAAAAATTTCTCTGCCGGGAATCGAACCCGGGCCCCCAGCTTTGAACGCCGGTGCCTTAACCACTAGACCACAGAGACGGGTTAGTGGCTAGGGCGACCCCGATCCGATTGACCGTCAGATAGACAGATTTTCGACACTATACCAATTATAATTAGGGTAGATAGCTCTGGGGAACCTTGATTTAAGCTACGTCTACCATTGTTCTCTTCATTCATTTCTTTACAATATATATATATATATATATATATATATATATATATATATATATATATATATACAGTATATATAAATGTGTGAAGTTATACATGTACAACAGCTTTGGCAACTCTTTTGTTTAAACATTGTGTGAAAGAAATGGATGAAGAGAACAACGGTAGGCGTAGCTTAAATCAAGGTTCCCTAGAGCTATCTACCCTTTGGAAGAATTGGTGATGCCGAAAAAATGTATCTGCCGGGAATCGAACCCGGGCCCCCAGCTTTGAACGCTATATATATATATATATATATATATATATATATATATATATATATATATATATATATATACATATATATATATATATAATTATTGAGAAAGGGAATGAGAGAGAGATACATTCATATTACTGGCGTTATGAGGACATTCTCTTGTTATTAATGCCGTAATATTAATGGCTTTAGTGCAGGCCTTTACGGTATAGCAAAGTTTCGTCGGACTTCGTTCAATATAACATTGTGACGTATACATAGTATAGATTGGAACATAGCAAGCGCCAAGTGATCCTTACGTGAGCCCCCAACCGACGAAATTCACTGGCTTTTGACTTTGACTTTCTGGAGACCTAGATTCACCCAGAGCGCAAATTATGGAGACTGATTGTTGGGCGAGGAAGAATAATTGGGATGAATGGATAATAAATCAATGCAGATGAATATCATATAGTATAAGCTACCTCATTATTTGCCTTATCTATCTTTATTTAGAACACTATTTAATTAATCTACAATAACATGATAATAATACGCTGGGATCGAGTTTTAATAAAATCTGTGTGTACTCCTTTCATACATTTAAAAGTTTAGATCTCCCACAGATTAAGTTGATTTCATGTTTACGATGTCCTAAGCCAAATTTATACATTGAATTTACTTCATGATCTCTGAAATACTTTTTTTGTATATACATAAAGAATATAAGCTTTCTATAAATACTTTGTATGATTTATGGGAATGATATCTAGAACACTTAAGAGGCGAGAGATTTATTAAATCACAAAGCAAATAAATTAAATATTTACCATGCATATAATAAGGTACAAAGAAAGCATCCATTTTATTGGCTAAATCGTCACTATACAGGTCTGCTCATTTTTCTATGAAACGTTGCAATCTACATTAGTGTTGATGCATTGGTTTTTTCTAAGGTCTAATTTGTTAGACATTTTCACACATATCATTTGCAGTCATGACACACAATGGTAGCCGATCTAAGTAATGGTTAAAACCGTTCTTATTAAATGCGTTTCAGTTTTATTAATCATGTGAATTGTTGATTAGAGATGAACAGTTCACTTTTTTCTGTACTATGTTAAAATCTACAGTTCTGTTGAGAATTAAATTTATAAAGAAAAGGGGAAATGTGTTCCCCATGCCGATCCCCTCCTACTGATTAATAGTGGCTCACAGCATGTTACACACCGGCGGCGACGGTTTGTCATTATATCAAGAGGCGAGATCGAGTCAAGTACGAGGTATTTTACTCACCCCTCTCTCTCTCTCTCTCTCTTCTATTCCCCTCTCTCCTCTTCTTCCTTCGTCTTTCTAACCATCTTCTTTTGATATCTGGACCGCATTGCAAGTAAGGCTATCGATAACAGCCAGTGTAAACCGAGCGATTGCTCACTTGATTTGCTTGCATATCCGGCACTGGGATCGCTTCTTGAAATTTTCCTCCAGTGGTGTCCAAAAAGGAAGCTGTATCTATTCAGTCATCGTGTGAGTTTGTTGCAGTTCATACGTGTATTGCTTTAGTCTTACACCCAACATTACCAAGTAGTTCTGCCGTACTAACTTATATTTGAACACTGCAATTTGCGTTATGTGCTGATGACATTAATTATTAAGTTGACATGCCGAAAATAATAGAGATGTTCCAGGGTCATTGTTTACTGGATTTTAATTTCTTGTGGCTGGAAATCTAAAACATCATAGGTAAGATATGGACATCTTTGTAATACAGTTATTTTCATGTAATTATTAAATATGCATGTATATTTATATGCTTACCACTTTATTTGGATCACACATGGTCTAGATCACAATGGTAAGAATTATTCAACAGCCAAATACTTCCAACCACCCATGGTGAAGAATTACATGACATAATTCAATTCAATTAAATTCAATTTATTTTCATTCTTCAACATAATACAAATAATTACATGATAAATCAATTCAATTCAAATAAAAGCATGAACAAAATTCAACATTGAATAAATAATATACATATTCAATAAGTGATTCAAATATATATTAACATGCATGTCAAATTTAAATCAATATTATCAATATAATTAAATATAATTAAATCAATATAATCATATATCATGAGAAGAATGGAGGGGTCCACTGAAAAGCAAAGCTTGTAATATACGTAAAGGAATACATGAAGATAACGAAAGGGGCAAAACAAATCTTATATACAGGATTGTGAAATTCAGAGACAAAAGACAATACACGACACAACACAACACAGGACGGTACATGAGGGTGGACAATAGTACGATGACAACTGCCTAGAATATAGAAAGAAAAATAGAGGGAGAGGGATGCAAAGCTAATCTGCTGCATATATATTATGTCTACACATACATACACATCATGTACATATATATACACACACATATATATATATATATATATACATACATATACACACATACACACGCACACATACACACACACATACATACGGACATACACACATACACCATAATAATTACCATTAACATGTTAAATGACCTATATATTTACTCATGTTATCGTAAATTGAATGAACCGAAGCCTGGTAAAATAAGCCTATTCAGTGAGAAGTAAGTTGTTGTATGCCATTACTACTAATATACTCGAAACATACTTTATACGAATAAATTGGCAAATAAACAAATTATCGGAATTAGATATGGATGGAAATTTGCATTTCTCTTTATGAGGAAAATGTATTCCTGTTTTCGTAACAATTAGGTCTATTAATAAACAGGTGTCGAATGACGTTACAAAACTAGATTATGTTTCATCTTATTTATATATTCATCAATGGTGAAAATATATCCTATTCTGGTAAAATCCCAATTATTATGTTTATATAATAAATTTGGTTATCTTTAATATCATAAAAATTAAAAATTTATTCTGAATAAGTTAATTTGCTGTTCGAGACATTAATTGTATGCGGCATTTAGGTCCTTTACGGCGATTTTTTGTAAACATATTTATGTTCCGCCATTCATGCCATCAGGTCATTCCAAATTAACATAACGCTTTATCTGTAGAAGACATACATTACTTTATGTACTAAAAATGTCGTTCCACTCCAAGCAATCTTCATCACGAGGATTTTAGCTTTAAGATAGCAGCCATATTTACAATGCTATCAATTTCTCAACCAACATTGTCAAGTTTCACATGCACACAATCGTTTATTTATCCCAATTTATTCGGAAACACGCACCAGGCATGCCAGGCGTGGTATCAACATCGATCCAAAGCTCTAACATGACAATACTCATCAGTATTGTAGAGCCAAGTACTCTGATACTATGAACTTAAAGAGACAGATGACATAATTTAAAACAACAACAGATTGCTCAACAACTTTGTGGCTATGTCACTGGTTTGCCAAATCACACACAAGTACACATAATGTATACGATTTGAAGTGATCAAATTCTTCATATTTTGTAAATATTTAGACGGGAGCTTGGCTTAGAAACATTCTAAGCGCCGTTAAGTCGTAAAAAAAACAAAAAAAGTTCTATACAATAACTTTATTGTTTGTTGGATAGTATCAAGTTTAAACCATTTTGCATAAGATAATGTATTATGCCACCTCGATGCCACCTCATTGCCACTAGCATCCCGCTGCTAGCAACTTACCCACCACTTCCATGCCACTAGCTAGCCTCGGATGGCCCTCCTCCAATGCCACCAGCATGCAACTGCCATGTTACCTAACAACTACTCCTTAGCCAACAAGCAGCGACAGGTTGCCCACCTCTATACCGCTTGTAAACTCCCAAGTGGCCCACCAGCATAAGAATTTGCAAGCGCGGCGGCGGCCCACCAGAAGCTCACTCAGGTAGGCCGCAGAAACTGCCACCTTTAGGCCGCTGGTGGGCCACCTGGAATTGCTAGCTGGCTTTGTCTTGTCGTTAATGACAGTTTGATAAGTGTTTAAGAATTAGATCTAGATATAGATCTAATCCTGAGGCGTACATGAGGGTACCGGCAATTTGAGTGTGCTGATTCATTCATGCTGCCAACTCGAACGACCACAATTTTGGAAATATCTACGCGCATGCGTACTCTTATTCCGAAGACGCAAGTCATGAATATTCATATTGGGGTCCGGAACTGCGGTGGGAAAATAATTGGAAAAAAAGTGGGAAAAAAAGAATGATGTATTAATAACTGGCCTACCTAATGGATTCCAAGATCTTAAGAGAAAAATGTATAACCTGAGGCAAATTGCAATATGATATTGATTTATCAATTTCTTGAAACTCAGACTAGACTGGATTTAAGTCTAGATATATGCATTTTCTGAAGTATAACCCTCATTCATATTTCGTGAAGCACAAAATTGGAATATTAGGACACAGGAGACGTACGTCCTACATCTGTATATAAAACTAGCCCCACCTTTTCACCAGAAAAGACATTCCTTACCATTCCTGATCGATTAAATCCTGACATTACAGGAATGACGAACCCATCGGTCCATTATAGACATGTTAAATTCTTAAGAGTAATTACTTATTACCATTAATAAGTACCGCAAAATGTTTTGGATATTATTTTTGGGGGGAATTTATATAT
The DNA here is from genome assembly GCF_037042905.1 of Lytechinus pictus. Lineage (NCBI taxonomy): Eukaryota > Metazoa > Echinodermata > Echinoidea > Temnopleuroida > Toxopneustidae > Lytechinus > Lytechinus pictus. Next base: position 29,337,263 of record NC_087260.1, read on the forward strand.
TGATAACAATTCACTTCATGCCACGAAAAATATAGTGTCTGTAAATGTATACACAACAAAAAAAGTAAGTCCCCCTTTAAACAAACATCCATAAATTCCGAACCACTGGGAGTTCTGAATATAATCTTACATGAGCGTGTAGGTAATTGTATTAGCTACACTCTGCGTAAATGCTGCGGACGTATTACATGTCATGCTTCAGTGAGCACCGTCAGAAGGCAAAATTGTCACTTTTTAAAAGTCACAAGCCAAATATCATGACTTTGATTCCACTTTGTTGGAACGAATTCCATATTCTCATCATAAAAATCGTCAGAAGACTTTCTACTTTCTAAAAGACGATACAACTTTTTGGATAAATTTCACGGTTGAATAAACACAGGTCAAAATTTGCTATAATTTGATTTTTACACATTTTTGTCGATTAAAATGATCGAATATGATGACATTTATTTTGGGGAAGAGTATCTTAAACAATATTCATAATTTCACGGTTCAATAAACATTTAATGAAAACAAAAAATACGATTTTCAAATATCATAGGCAAGTATTGTTTCATTTTGTGAATTGAATTTATCTTATCAACTTTTTTGTGTATGAATAATTAACATGCTTCAATGATTCAAAGGCGTTTAATTAAACATTCACGCTTGAATGAACATGTGGAATGTGAATAGCTTTTTTTTTTACATTATTGGAAAACAATGCAATTGCTAACTATGGATATCTGTCACAAACCTTTTTGCATACTTCATTTGATTTTATTTTTATGAAAATCCCGATGTTTAAATGCTTCAGTGAGCACGCAATATTCGAAAATTATGCAAACAAGAAGAAAGTTCAATGCCTTGGCCCCACTCTGTGTCGTATCAAATGATTATTTTGGTGTGCGCGCCTTTTGGATAATTTAACTCTTAAAGGGGAATCCAGCCTTGGCCATAAAATGTTGTGTTGGGTAGGAGAGAAATCAATTAAACAGAATGGTGAAAGTTTGAAAGAAATCGGACCAGCAATAAGAAAGTTATAGCTGCTTTAAAATTGAGATCATTAATATTATGTAGATTTCAAATTGGCAACTGGGTAAGTAAATTATGACAAGAGGCAAGGACAACTTTCCCATAGGCCATGTACTCTTTTATCAGGGATTTGTGGTTTTCTCCTACTTGTAAGATACAGTATCCATTCCCCTGGGGCAGTAATCTAAATATAACCCAGGTAGTATATTGTTTCATGTCCTCATGAAAGAAAAATGTAATTTGAAATAAAACTTTTGGGAAAAATGAAATTTTAGCCATAATATGTATTGGAGTACATGGAAGAGTAGTCCTTGCCTTACATCACTATGACATCCCATATGCGGCCAATTTGAAGTCTCCATGGGTATAGTGATTACCAATATTTACAACTTTTAAGGATTTATAACTTTCTTGTTGTTTGTCCAATATTGTTCAAACTTTCACCTATCAACTTGTCTGATTTTTCTTTTTCTTATAAAAACAAGTTTTTATTTGGGTTGGATTCCCCTTTAAGCCATGTGCGAAGTTTCATGAAAAAACTGTTGCCAGAAATAACAAAAACCGTCCATGAAACAAACCCTCATTTTACTTTTGTTAAAATTTTTATTTATCCTCCCATAGACATTGTGTACACTATGGGTGCATATGTTTAAGAATAATTATCCCCCTATTTAAATTGGTGGAACTTTTTTTCAAAACTGTCTTTAGCAATGTCATTGGGCAGTAACGTTGATCAACCTATGGGCAGAGTTTCGTGCAAAAATGAAATCGATTTGTTTATATATGGGTGAGTGAGCACGCATTAAAGGGGGAAAATTGCATTTTCAATGTCAGAGACTCATTTTGAGGGGTTATAAAGTGAACAATGGGGGAAAATTCAGTTTCAAATGTGACTTTATTGATGCTTTTTTTTAATCATCCATCATTTTTATCACCACTTTCATGGTTAAGAGAGCACACTTAAAAACCTAGGAATTAATAATCGTTATATTGCATAATGCGTTATTCTCCTAACAATTTCTCAGGATCAGTTGAAGTTATGGACGAATCAATGATGGATCCAGAATTTTAAAATGGGGAGGGGGCCGAGAAATTGGGGGAGGGAGCCACTAACATTTTCAAATTTTTACATGTATTTTAGTTATAGAGGATCCCTACTATAAACCCCTATGATGATACGGCACAAATAATTGTGCTCACCCAACCATGAACATACGTTATGCTGCACTCAACCCAGGTGAGGTGAATGGGTACCTGGCAGGAATTTATTCCTTGAAATTCCGAGCGCTGGAGAGGCTGCTTAAGCCAGGGTAATAATATCCAAGTCCTTTAGAAGCGCATAGAGACGTTATTCATAATGTGTTATGCGTTATACAAGAACTGACTATTATTGTTATTATTATCATCAAAATTGTATGTGGAGTGGCTAAATGATGGATAATAAAACAGCATAAGCACCATAAACATCGCCAAAAAACAACCTTCGCCCAACTTTGTTTGTATTTACACAATCTAAAAAACGACTCTTGTGACTTTCACAAATTGTCATTTTTAATTCAATCTTTGATTACTCATGCATGACTCAATCGATCAATTTTATTATTTTTCAGGAGTTGCGTAATGAGTGTAGAAAACTACCTACGAAATATCTCAAAATCATTCCGTTCAAAAGTTATAGCATTTTGATTTCGGGGGGACTTACTTTTTTGTTGTTTATATGTATTAATTTAGTGTTTGGTTGATGTAGACATGCCACGCTACGCGCACACTCATGCACATAGATTGTAACGCAGTTAAAAGTACGGACACTCGTATAATATTTTATGTTAAACTGGCAGGATTCAAAATGACAAGGTCCTTGATGGCTTCTTTGAATGTCATATCACAATCATGATTTTCCTAATTATATTAATTACAATGGATTAAAACAGGAATTATACATTGTGATATTACCGATTAAGTCATTAGATTTGATAGTCATTGCTTTTTCACTAATATTCATGGTCAGGTTGTACTGAACGCATCGTCATACATTATATTTTCTTTAAAAAGAACGAATTTAAAAGAAAAGAAAATTTTCGGAATCTAAATGTGGAAGTACACTTTTAAAGCTGCATCTCATGAGTCGGCAGGAAAAAAGCCCAGAAGAAAATTGATGCTTGAAAAAGTTCAACTGCTCGCCATCTATACTCCTTCTAGCACTTTGGGCGTTAGTAGAAGACTGCAGACAGGCAATTCACTTCAGAATTCTTGGAAATTCTGGGGATGCGTCTTCCTGTTGCTCTCTGCCATCAGGTATTCTGTTTTGCCGCGGGTCAAAGACGAGGATCCCGGAAAGGGTTCCACATGGAGACACTCAAGGCCTCTAATTGTTGCAGGATACGAAATTGGTATATTATGATATTTCATTTTGTTAATGCTGACGTAATTCAAATCCACATTTTTCGACGTTGATATTGACATGGTTGGTGGAATTTGGTACAGGTATGAGAAAGAAGTGTTAAATTTATTTATTTATTTATTTATTCATGCATGTTCACAATATACAATTTAACTCTGTACATTGCGTGACATATCCTACAAATACTATATTTTTCCATGAAAGCATATAAATGTATGAGGATCACCGGGACAAACTCTATCGAAATTAATATTAATGAATAAATAAACAAGAAACAAATCACAAAGAGAAAATAACATGAAAAGAAGTAATCCCGATGGAATATAAAATAAGCATATCACAGAACAACCTGCAGCAACCAAGTTCGACTATGGAAACGCAGTATCTCGGCTGTATTGATAACAGCAAGAATTTGTATACATAATATATATTTATATGTATATATATTATTTATATATGAAAGTTAAGGAAAGAAAAAGTTCAGATATGAAGGAATTCATTATCACGAAACTTCCACCACTCTTCCATTCGATCTGGTTGACCCATATCTTCTTCCTCATCTGTGCACTGCACCCATGCCAACCCGCCGTGTGTATCTCAAAGACCGCTGGGTGAAATCGAGAACGCCTTCCGGAGCTTGATGTTAGTTACAGCTTCATGACTTAATTAACACAGTTTACGACAAAACTCACTCATGATCTAACATCACGGCGTCTGCTGGTACTCTTACTACTAGAGAATTATCAAGAGGCTCAGGAGCTGTGTATTGAGAGAGAATGCATCGGGAAGGAGTATAGGAGGGAGGAGGCATGGTATAGGGGGAAGATGGGATGGAAGAAGGGGCAAGTGGTCGAAGGGGGTGGGGGTGGTTAAAGGTGATGGTAGGTATAGTAGGTCAATGTTATCAATTAAGCATAAACTCGGTTCCAAATCAAACTGATCAAACTTTACAAGGGCTCTGCACAAATTCAACTCTGATGCTAAGTATAGGATACACACAAACACACACCGTGTTCAGATTATCCACAGCCTACCGGGAATATTGTGTGTGGATGTGTGTTTGTTTCATTCATTTAAAATTTTTATGCTAATTTCCCGTAGCTTATTTGTAATTGAGCCAATCACTAACCCATGCCTGCCTAGACATGTGTATTAAACTGGGAGGTTTATTTAATCCCATCTCATTTTCATTGGCCTTTCTTTTGCCATTTTGTGACTTGAACCAATTGATGTGAGGGGATAGTCTCGCTGTGATTAAACAAATCTCTTAATTATTGACATGTGCTTAGTAAAGCTAAAGCCTGTTGAAAATAATTGACAGAGTAAAATTGGTTTTTGCAGAGCCTCTGTAAAGTTTGATCAGTTTCTTTTATACAGTTTTATACCGTTCGTACTGTATTACTATTATAGGGGGTTTTAAAAATGTAATACAGATGTAGTATGATTCTCTTTATAATGGCGTCACCTCTCAGAACCTATAATAAAGCAGCAATGATCATTTACTGTCAACCATTATATACACATACAACCCCCCTGGTAAGAGAATTACATTGGCTGAAAGTAAAAAATCGAATTGAGCATAAGTCTCTGACTATCACATTCAATATCTCAATGATCAAGCTCCACCATTCCTGTCAGACCTACTAACAGTTCGCCAATCAATGTACAACACTCGGTCATCATCACATATCCCTCTTCACATCCCCCGAACATTTGAATCAGTAGGTGACAGGTCATTTTCTGTGTTTGCCCCAACATATTGGAATAGATTACCCCATAAACTGTTATTCTATTGATGTGTTTAAGAAGATGCTTAAATCTCATTTTTTAAACATGTTTAATATATTGCAAGTAGTGTTTCATTTTGTGTAGTTTTATTTTAAGTTTTCACCGATTGTATTTGTTTTGTCATTTGTACAGCGCTTTGTAACTTTTGAAAAGCGCTTAATAAGAATTAATTAGTATCATTATTATGAGGGGTATTATTCTGGATGCCCATACTACTTTAGAAGTATTTTATTTTTATTTTTATAATAAGGCATATAAATCATTAATTTGCAATTTTATTCAGTTTCTAAATATAATTCCCTTACGCTTCCACACATAGAAACCGTAATAATGTACAGTTATAGCGAAGATGTGCATGTGTATTTCTTTGCGCATGAAGACATCAATGTGCACTGAATAGCAGCAGTATCCCCATAAAAATATGTATTGGAGGAATCAATCTACTACATGAATGCATGTATTACCTACTTATCTAAACCCCTTAACACTTTCGTTTCCCTTTTCACTTACAGTTTACAGGGGACTAGACTGAGACATTGTTAAGGATTATTACCTGTCCTATGCGGCCTCGGTGTTGGAATCAAGCAAAGCGAAACATTCAAACCTGATAATATATGTTCTTATCATAACGTACGTGCTCATTAAGAGGTCCAATCACATATGGTAACTTACAGATTGGTGGATCTAGACCTGATGTGAACTCAGTAATATCCGTATTCAGGTAAGATTTTTAATCTTTTAAATTTGTTCCGTTGACATTAGTTATTACAACGAATGTACAGGGTGTCATCAAGAAGCTGAGTAATGACGTACGTCCCTTTGCGTTGTGGAGCGTTGTGGCCCAGTGGATTAGTCTCCGGACTTTGAAACAAAGGGTCGTGGGTTCGAATCTCAGCCATTGTGTAATTTCCTTCAGCAATAAACTGATCCACACGGTGCTGCACTCAACCCAGGTGAGGTAAATGGGTACCGGTAGGAAGTAATTCCTCAAGAAACTGTGTGCGCTGTGAACGCCTAGCTTAGCCGGGTAATATAGGAGCGCCTTGAGCACCTAACAAGGTGGATATGTGTGCAATATGAATACCCTGTATTATTTTTATTATTATTATTTGCGGTTTTGGGTTACGCTATTGTTATTTCTATACATTTTATTGTATAATGTAGGATGAACTGAGAGAGAGAATGGATAAATCAACAAAATGTACCTTTTCCATATCTAGTTCTTGGGTTTGAATAGTATATATTGATTACATTATTCACAGACGAATGTCATGAACATTGTGCGGACGTTCACCTAAGTCAAAAGCACTCTTATCCTTCTCCTATCTACATCATATTCATAATCATATACAATATTGTTGGTATTGTTTGAATACTTGAATGGCTAATTCGAAGTTCTCAATTTGATACTTTGACGTCATACCGTTTGCATCTGCAAGGGGTTACTTGTACTGTAGCTGATTCATACATAGTATCATACAACCATTATCATTACCATGTGCTGTCATAATGGTGTTTACTACGTTTCCCGTTTCCCTTGGCCTCAGGCTATTTCGCAGCGATGATGTCTACAAAATGGCAGGGAGTTAAATCCGACTTTTCGAAAACTTGTTTTGGTGGTTCACAAGACAATATATCGCAACCCGGATCTGCTAAGGGAGTAATTTCCTCTTAAATTATAGAAGAGCATAAGGACAACACAAGCATTGTCGAGTTGTGTGTGTTAGACGTAAAAAGCCATTCACTGCCTGACGACGTTTTGACTTACATACTATTAAACAAAAAGTCAATTCTGTGTCTTTCATATACAACTTTGAGCTCGGTTATCAACGACACGTTGCATCTGAAGTGGTTTTTGACACCCTTAACGATACGGTTAGCTCAATTTTAGTTATACCCTTATTTGCACCTTAATCTATGTACCCTAAAAGGTTAAAGCTGTATCTTGTATAGTACAAACAGGAATTCGAGGTGCAAACAGAAACAGAAAATGGCATTTTTACACGTTGTTTTCGTTTTGAGGTACAAGATTGCTCCCAATAGGTTTATATTCATGTGGTGTAACCCTTATTGTCTTAGTGTGTGCGATACGACATAATATCATTTTTGGTTGAAATAATCATTGCCCCCCCTAAAAAAAAAAAGAGTTCCCATGAAACGCTAATTTATATTGTGATTTTACATGGAAAAATCATTTCCTTTTCATGGAAAATGATTTCTTTCTTGCCTACGAGTGCCCAAGATCTTGATACGACTATCTCTTTCAAATAATCCCAGGAAATAAAAACCTTAATTACCTCCAGCCATGATGTACAATATATCTATCCCTCCAGCTGATAGTAGTGATGGTAGATCCGTGTCGAAAGATAAATTTATCACCTTCAAATTGATTAAAAATTTATTTTTAAAGCTGCTTGCAAGATCTCAGGAATGTATTATATAGAGTAGCTATTCCATCTCCGTTGAGAGCAGCGATTGCATCAATTATACAATAGCATTTTATTTGCGAGCTGTGTTTCCTGTACATAGTAATATATCATCTAATAACACGTTTTTAAAACATCAACATCAAAATAAAGTAGCAACTATAAAAACTAGTGGATCGATGGATTCATTGTCCCCGATGCAATCATCTCTATTATTTTCTTAATCACTTACTCATCTCAAACGCACACACACACCCTCACATTCTCTTACATTACCATCTTACACGCACAACAAACATCCTCTAAACTAAACTACACATCCATGTCATTGCACGCACACACATATCAACCGAAACACACACACACGCCCTCACGGACACGGACACATAAACCACACCAACGCTCCCAAAACACAACACACATACACCTATCCTCCAACACACATAGATCCAAGAGGTATCACATCATAAAGAGAAAGCTTATAAATTTAACCGATGGTCAGTGGCGTAACAGGCGTGGGGGCAGGGGGGGGGCAAGCTGCCCCCTGGCAGATTTCACCGGGAAAATTGAAGAAAAAAAAACGCAAAAAAAAAGAAAAGGGAGGGAGAAAGAAAAGGGAAAGGGGAAGGAAAGGGGAAATGGAAAGGAGGAAAAGGAAAGGGAAAAGGAAAATGAAAAGTTAAAAGAAAACGAAGAAGAAAAAATATTTTTAATGGAAAAGGAAGGAAAGCGGGAAAAGGATCGAAAGAACATTTGAGAAAGAACAAACTAATCCGAAATAGGCCTAAGTAATGCAATAGCATGATGGGAAATAAATCAAAAGATGAAAAATTGAAAAAAATAGCAGGAAATGAAGGTAGAATGGAATTTAAATAGTCAAAAGCTAAATTGGAAAACAAAGAAAAGGGACATGAAAAAAAAAAACTTAATAACATGACCGGGCTGCTGAGGATGGAAAATAAAAAGCGGGAAGAAAGATGGACTGCATACAACATTGTGCTATAAGCTTGCTAAATTTGATGCAAATAAGATCCCGGGGCTTTGCCCCAGACCAAACGCAGGAGAGGCTCTTCATCTATAACTTTCAAATGGCTCTATAACGCCCTCTCGTAGGTTTCCGTTCAATCACTGGCGTACAGGCGCGGGGGATCTTGGTTCTACACCCAAGAGGAAATAAAAAAATTATAGGAGACAACGTTATATGAAATGAATGAAAACAATGAAATGTGTCATTTGCTGAATATAATGGATATCTATCACATAATTAACATTTAATTTCAATAGGCATTTTTTTTCCAGCTCGATTTGCTCGCTGGCGACTTTTTACAAATTTTCCCACATTGCTATGTTCAAAATATTTGGTTCAACTGGGTCGAATAAATGTGTTGTGTAAAAGCTATATACTGTATATACCCGCGATTCGATTGAAAATAGCGGCAATCTGCGAGGTTTTGATATCAAAAAGTTCTGGGGGCTCCAGACGGACCCCAACCGCATAGCACTGCCGTATATTAGTATAGAAGGGTTGGGCCATGGTCCCAAAAAGTTCTACAACCAAGAAAAAAAAGGAGGAAAGAAAAGTAAAGGAGAAGTGTAGGATATGATTTCATTCACTGAATATAAATAGCGTCAACAAATATCTTAAAGTCAAATTCTCATGAAAATGTGATTTTTATTCTCGCTTGCTTCGCTCGCTCGGGACTTATATTAAGCAGCTTATTAGCACATGCGCCATACTGCGCCTCTTGTTTGTTTACTCTTCACGCTACTGCCGCAAAGAATCATGTTCACATGCAGTGGCATACAGACCACAAAAAAGGAATGGAAAGAGAAAAGAGTGAAATATATTATTCTCTGGATATCATGTCAAAATATATCACAAAATTGGATTTTTGTATTAAAATGTCAAAAATTTTGCTCGCTCGCAACTTAAAAAAAAAAAATTTCTGCCTGATACGCAATGTCTGGCCCTCTCAAAATCGTCGCCTCATTACACCATTACGCCTGTTCATACCATGATATGACCGGGAAATTTTTGGCTCTTGCCCCCCCCCCCCCCCCCCCCCCCCCCCCCTGGCCACCGACCCCTGTTACGCCGCTGGGCTGCCAATGGTAGCCAATTCCAACGCATGTAATCAATTCTGTTCATATATCACAGTCGACGGAGGAAGAGAGACAGATAGGAAATACCTTGTTTATGTAAATTGAATAAATAAACTATAAATCTATGACATTGTATCGAGTAGAGGAAATCAATTTTGGCGAGGACGCGTGAACGATAAATTTATCTGGACAGCAAATTTAGTTCAAGCTCAAGCTTTTTGCTATTCTTGGTAGCTATCAGTATGTTTTTGGAATTCTATGCGGTTTATTTCATTAACGAAAAAGAGTGATGAGTAGAAATCATTCAAAATAAACCTGTTACTATTGATGCCTGTAATTATTTATATTGAACTTGATAATATATTCATATAGAACATGTTTTGGCAAAGAAGAATAGGTTCAAATTTACTTGAAAAGTTTGTTTAAGCACATAAACTTACACCCATACCCTTAATTTTGACTTAACGGCGAAATTATTTTTTTTTCGCAATATAATTATTCTATCAAGTATTAGATACCTGTATGATATGGAAATGAAATTAAAATGACTGATATTGACAATAAGATATTAAAGAAAATAAAAAAGTTCATTATACTTTTATGCCGAATACCGAAAGTAAAGTAATAATAAACTCAGGAAAACAACCACCTCATTAAAAATTTTCTTATTAAAAAAAACAAACAAAACAAAACAAAAACGGTGCTTTGTTTCAGAAAGCCCGTTTCAATCCAAGCAAGAACATAACTTTGGAAGGCGCTATGATAATTTTGGCGTGCAAACAAACTATGTTACTGATTTTGAGACTTCTACAAAGTGTAGTCTCTCCCTGTCTTACCCCTTAAATATCACCATGTGTCTTGCTATGATTTAGACCCCCTATATCATGTTTATAGAATCTTGTACAACTCTCACAATGTAAACCGTGTTCAAGACATATAAAACCCAATGAAAAGGTCACTCTTTTCTTTGTCCCTTTCTTCTTCCTCCTCCTCCTTCTCTTCTTCTTTATCTTCTTCTTTTTCTCCCCTTCTTCTTCTTGTTTTTCTTCTATGAAATGAGCTCTTGCAAAATATTTAGATGAATGTAATGTTATGCCTTCGTCTGATTGGTCAGGCAAGTCTTGTATGAGTGAGCCCCCCCCCCAAAAAAAAAAAAAAAAAAAAAAATACCGACCTGTTTGCAATACAACCAGTAAATATTAACATGATTAAGAAAATACAAAGTGAAGTTCGATTAACATATTTCATACTAATAGTGATATAAGTCTGTTTTATGACAGATTTTTCGTTTCAAATTTTGTGCTCATTATGCTGTCACTGAGCCCTAAATTGTCATTTCGATTGTGAAACAGGAGGCTACTTGAATTCTAGTTAAGCAGGATTCTGTAGTGTTTATTGAAATTCGTGTTGCTTGTAGGACTTGTTTGCAGTTTTTCCTAAACTTAGTTAAATTTCTCGGGCATTCCAATAACAGTGTCTGCATGTAACCGAATTCTGGCAAAGGAAAATCAATTTTCCCTGTCAGCAACGATTTGGGTATACCAGAATGACTCGGTGAGTAGTAGCCAGGGTATCTGCCATTCCAGCATACAAATGCTGCAGAATATTGCAACTAGGCTAGTAACTCGTACTCCTAGAAAACAAAGCATTACAAGCACGCTGAAGAAATTACATTGGCTTTCTGTTGAAAAGCGAATTACATTTGAGTTTCTTTGCTTAGCTTTTAAAGCTCAGCATGGCTTATCTTCATTTTTCTTATCCAATTTACTGTATGATTATAACCCATCACGTAACCTTCGATCAAGCAAACAAGCACTTCTTTAATGGTGGTAGATCATTTGCTGTAACTGGACCAACCCTTTGGAACAAATTACCCCTAAATATCAGAAATGCATCCACTTATTCAACATTCAAGTCCTTTACTTAAAACCCATCTTTTCCGTAAGTCATAACTAGGTGTAGTATAGTATTGGAAATTATTTTATTGGTAACAATTGTAAATTCAAATATTAAGTAATGCTGTAATTTATAGATCAATTTTTTGTTTATTTTATGATGAGTAATTTTGTTTCCTCTATTGTAAAGCGCATAAAGAAACTGTTTGTTTATTATGTGCTATATAAGTGATGTATTATTATTAATAATATTATTATTATATCATATCAAACCTTTCCTTCTCCTTAATCAAACATGTTTGAATCCAGATGGAGGTGAAATTTCTATATGAACGTCTCGGTAATCAACTGCAGCCCCCTAAACAAGCTCCAAGAACTTTCACTCCTATAAAGAGCATACTTCTATCCACACTTTACGGTGGTGCTACCAATAAGAGCATACTTCTATTCACACTTTACGGTGGGGGCTACCAATAAGAGCATACTTCTATTCACACTTTACGGTGGTGCTACCAATAAGAGCATACTTCTATTCACACTTTACGGTGGGGGCTACCAATAAGAGCATACTTCTATTCACACTTTACGGTGGGGGCTACTAATAAGAGCATACTTCTATTCACACTTTACGGTAGGGGTTACCAATTAGAGCATACTTCTATTCACACTTTACGGTAGGGGCTACCAATAAGAGCATCCTTCTATTCACACTTTACGGTGGGGGCTACCAATAAGAGCATACTTCTATCCACACTTTACGGTGGTGCTACCAATAAGAGCATACTTCTATTCACACTTTACGGTGGGGGCTACCAATAAGAGCATACTTCTATTCACACTTTACGGTGGGGGCTACTAATAAGAGCATACTTCTATTCACACTTTACGGTAGGGGTTACCAATTAGAGCATACTTCTATTCACACTTTACGGTAGGGGCTACCAATAAGAGCATCCTTCTATTCACACTTTACGGTGGGGCTACCAATAAGACTTTACTTTACTAACAGGAGATAATTTCATGAATTTATCTATATATTTATTGATTTATTTGAATTTATTTATACAGGATAAAAACATGATCAGCACAGCTGTTTTACATCATGGTCCTGATAGAAGAGGATAAAAAATATGAATATAAGAAAGAATCATAAAAATATTACATTTTTGAATAACAAAATGTCAAGAGGGAATTAATGATAGAAAGTTACAAAAACAGACAAACAAACAACATACTACTCTACATAAATTACAAGTTAAAACAAAGTATATTTTAAGTATTCACTAAAAAATGTAGAAAATAGGCACGTATTTAAAAGGCAAGCAAAACAAATAGTGAAAGAATAAGAATGAAATTAGTTTTAAAAAGGCAGCTTTATTTACACGTTTGAAATAATGTTCCCTGTTTCCATCATATGCCGTTCATTGTAGGCCGGTGGACAAGGGAAATATACCCATTTAAAACATGCTGTAGATAGAGGACACCTGAAGAAAAAAAGAAAGATTAAAAAAGAGGAAGAAGAAGATGAAGAAGACGATTGTGAAGAGAGAAGAGAAGAAATAGAAGATGACAATTACGATGGAGGAAGAAGAAGGAGATTAGGTAGAATAAGATGACGAAGAAGAAGAAGAAGAAAAAGAAAGCGAAAAGGGAGGGAGGGGGAACAGGAGATGATATACCAGAAATAAGAAGAAAATATACAAATGAGATAGATATGTATAATGATGAAAAGATAAAAAGAAGGAGAGAGAGAGAGAGAGTATTACGAGGAGGAGAGGGAAGAGAGAATGTGGGAGAGGTGATAAATCATCTAGATGAATAAATATATACAGATAGGGTGGTGCGGGGGGGGGGGGGGGGGGTGACAGCAATACAATTCAATCGACCACCATGTTTACTGTCTTGGTTGATTAACATTTTCCATGAATCAGGAGATACTGGTGCCCTCTTTTTTAATTGATGTACATGTACTTATATCTGTATATTTTCATGGCTTGTCTGGACGATAAACTACGATCTGCTTTCTGGTGTAGCACATCTGCCGATAATTTTAAGTGTGTGGGTTTATTTATTCTGTCACCTTTAGTTCTTATCATTCTGTTTTTTACACCTTCTTCTGATATTATAGAGAATGAAAAGCAATCGTTAAAAAGCTGAAGATGAAAAAAAAAACGGAAAAAAAGATAACCGCATATGACGAAGGTAATTTGTAATATGATTTTCTCCATCTCAGTAAATTGAAACGAAAGTACACATAATTTTTTTAATGGTTTTCTAAGATTGATAATGTTTTCAATGTTCCTATAATGTAGACACGAACTCTAGTCCGTTCTCATGTAAATTATGATGAGAATAGTGATGATTATGAATAATGACCACATATCAACTATGACAATAATGGATACCAAATAATGATTTCAAAGCGGGTCAAAAATAAGAATAGTCTTCATATTCGTGTTGTTCGTAACGTCCAATTCATCAGGTATAAAACGGGATTCACCTTATCAATTTACCTGTTTTCTTGAGACACCGTGTACAAGGCTCATGTTTAAATTTGCCCACGTTGAACAAATAATTTTAGAGATAATTAAAGAATGGAAATATCCTAGGTCACTTGACTATATGTATTCATACTTTGCAAATTGAGAGACGGGACTTCAATTTGCCGCATCTCGTATAGCACTGAATTTCAGCCCAACCATAATATAGCAATGAATGTGGGTAGGGAAAATCAAAGCTAAAATTGAAAGTATTCAGACTACCTTACGGTCAATTTTTGCCTGTAAACATTTTCAATAACAGAGTTGCTGAGTTACCATTCTAATGTCTCTTATTTATTCAAATGCATAAGTTTCTATGGTACTTGGAATTTATCTTTTTTCATCACTTAATTAATTTGCATTTAATTCATTTTTTTTTATTCAATTCAATTTGAATAAATTTCATATTCATTTTATGGTTCTGCATTGCAACGCAGTAAGTTTATATTAATGAGAGAATGTCCACGATACGTTATTTGCGCTTCATCTACAAACAACGACGATGAGAAAAATGATTTAAGATCGATATGTTGCCCTATTCTGTCCGTTGGTAAAATGTGTTTGATCGAGTGATGGTGCTATTTATAATCACTCAAGAACCCAACAAGATCATTTTTCGTTAAGAGAGAGGATTGGATGGTTATTGGCGCGAGGGGTCAGTGTTCACAGTTACGTCCGTTTCGGTGCTTTATGATTATATAATAAAAAATAAAACACAGTGGGACATAAACGCAATTTTGACGAAAAAATTACGGCGACGATATTGATGTTGAGGCAGGAAAAAAATAATAGCGAAGAAGAAGAAATGATATAGGAGAAAGGATGAATACAAAGAAGTAGAAGACTAAAAGAAGAAAGAAAGTGAAGAACACAAAGAGGGGTAAGGAGATAGGATGAAATAGGAAGAATCTAGCTTGTTATATTATGTCAGCTATGAACAAAACAAATCAAGATAGAATGGAAAGAAAAATAAATCTTGCATTGCTAAATCGGAATCCACTTTTGTTTCGTTTGTGGAAATGACGAATTAAAAAAAAAGCTTTCAGAAGTAAATCTTGTGAAACATCTTATGGTTCAATTATTATTGCTATCAATACGTATTGATAGTAAGGAAATTATATTTTCTGAAAAAAAAAGCATTTCATACGTTTAAAAAGATGCTTTCAAACTCGTGTCTTAGGTGAATGCGAAGGAAAGCGACACACGAGCTGTATTTGACGCTAATGTGAAGTGTATTTATTCGATGGTGTGTCTTCGTGCTTCGGGGGTATATATCGATGTTTAAACGGTTATGAGTACAAGCAGAACCATCCCATGGGTGAAATTACCGGTACAAATACGAAACTTATATCCAAGATTTCACCCTCTAAGACATGAGGTGCGAGGAATGGCGGACGGACTTTCCAATTCTTCAGTTAGAACGATGCCGTCCCAGTATTTGGGAGGTTTGGAAGTGTCCAAACATATAACCAGTATGTACGGAGGAAAATGTTTAACACTGTTGAGTTGACACTTACAAATATATATATATTTCATAAAAAAAAATTTCTTCATACTTTTGCCCCAATGGGCAAGTTTATTCACAAAAAAAGAACACGTTTACAGAAGTCAAATTATAAACATTATTCAAACAAATGTTTCAACATACTCCATTTCAAATTAAAATCTTTCCTTTTTCCATTCAGATCATAAATGTAACATTCATCTAAATAATAATTTTGTATTACCTTCTTAATCTTCTTAAAATCAGGTACAGTATTGTTCAACCTCGACAAATATAATTGTTGTTTTACTAAAATGATAATACAATTCAGGGCATCATTTCGCTTTTCTTTATATCCAAACAAAATATTCTGTGGAGTAAATTTAAGAATAAACAAAGGAGATGATATCCACGTTTCTATTTTACTCCAAATATTTCTACTAAAATTACAGAAGTAAAGGAAGTGTTCAATTGTTTCCTTTACAGTAGAACAAAATGTACAGCACTCAGTATTGGTGATCTTTAGTTTGAATAAAATATCATTTAAAAACACAATTCTATTGAAAACTTTGTATTGGAAATACTTTATCCGAATGTCAGTTGTAAATCTGAAAATCATCCTATTAAATTCCGGTATTTTAGTGTGATCCAAAAGAATATTTGAATTTTTCCCCCATTTTGCTGCAATAGTTTTGGCTGAATCTTTATTTCCTATCAAAAGTTTAAATATACTTTTACACCCCTTTTTATCACTCATTATAGGAGAAATATAAGGCATAACAAATGGTTCACATATTCTATGGTCTAGATTTTATAATTTTCGATTAAACACACATCTTAGAGCCTGAGAAATTGAAAAATATTCCAAAACATTGACTTTTAAACCAAACTTAGATTCACATTTAGTTAAAGATAAAATAATTCCTTCTCGATCTATTAAATCATTAATAAATCTTATACCCTTTTCTTGCCAGTATTTAAAATAAACAGACTTTCCACTTATTTGTATTTTACTATTTTTCCATAAAGGATGCACTGACACGATATTTCTTTGCAATGTAGATTAACTCATTCAGAAATGTATAGATGGTATGGAGAAGTGTGAAATATTACGGATTGATTTTTGCAGACTTCAAGAAATAAAATAGGGAATAAAACTTGAATGTGATTAAAAAAGATAAGAGTTATGTTTGCTCAACAATGGTGTTAATGAAAATTTGTTATGTTATAAGGAACCTGGGTACGTTCTGACTCTCGCCTTGTGATCAGAGGGTGGTGTGTTCAAATCCAAACCCGGCCTAGAGTCCTTTTGCAAGGCGTTAATCCACACTTTGCAACTCTACACCCAGGTGCTAAATGGGAGATACCCTATAAGATGTGAAAGTCACTGTGGCTTGTCCAGCGATTTGTGCGCCTCAAGCGACTGACTGAAATACTCCCCATGGAGTGGGAGAACGCAGTGTATCAATTGTGTGCAGCTTGAATCTGATGACCGGCTAATAATAAATATGTAAGATAGGCACTATGTATAAAAGACGTGGGATCCTAGTCGGAGGAAAATTGTATTATGAATGCAATAAAATTCCAAAGATATTTATCTTATCACGACCCACACGTAGGCTGTTTTGGTCGGTGGAAGGGTCGGAGGAAAGCTCGGAGTAGTTCCTGTCTGGATGACCTCCCTCTGACCTGGTTTCCAGGTAGTATCTTGGGCGGAGGAAGATCGGAGTAACTCTGTCTAGACGGGCACTACTTCGAATGGGCTTCCTCCGACGAAAACAGTCTACGTCTGGGTCATGATAAGATAAATATCTTTGGAATCTTAATCCCTTCATAATAGAATTTTAATCCGACTAGGTTAGGCTGAAGAGGCTTCTGTCTTAATTGCATTATAAATAATCAGATTATTAGTATGGGATAAAATGGCAATGTATGAAATCATAAAGCAGGACACGCGGTGTTGCGTCACTAAATCAGAATTTTGGTAAGACATCCTGGTATCCTTTGATGAAGTTTCGTTAAACCTAGTCATATTTCTCTGTATGATTACTTCTATCTTCCCCTTTTGGTATGAATAAAATTTTCCTTGTGTAAAATCATTTT
This sequence comes from Lytechinus pictus, assembly GCF_037042905.1. Classification (NCBI taxonomy): domain Eukaryota; kingdom Metazoa; phylum Echinodermata; class Echinoidea; order Temnopleuroida; family Toxopneustidae; genus Lytechinus; species Lytechinus pictus. The sequence goes on from NC_087260.1 coordinate 29,355,019, forward strand.
TTCTCTTTTGTCTTGTTAGAGAATCAAACTCTGGAGGGTTGTGGGTTTAAAACTCTCTCGATTGGTCGGGGGCAATTTGTCCGCCCTTTACCCGTACACGCTTCCTACCAGAAAACTAAAAATTGACTACAAAAAAAAAATGTATTGTACTTGGTGTCTCAAACTAAGCAGTCAGCTCAGTATTTATGTAAATATTGGAAGTTGACGCCATCGTGAATTTGAAGTAGTGTCTGGTTGATATCGTATAGCGCGGTGGTAAAGAGCCGCATGAATTCATGAATACACATCTATCTTCAAGATTGAGTCAGGGGCAAGGAGGCAGGTGTCCAGATTCTCACTTTTAGGGGCGCACCGGGAGGGGGCCGCACCAGAATTATAACATGGTATCTATCTATGTCCCGTAAATAGGGGGCTCTGGAATAAAATTTGGTCTTAAAATTGTGGTCTTCGGAACAGCTCTAGGATCAAATATAAAAATGAAATGCTCTGGAACGGCCCTGATTATTCGGAGCGCAGCATGGATATGCATGAAATTACTCAGAATGGTTTCTGCGCAATTAATCAATCAGCGGTCTCCTAATCGCTATGCAGAGCTTTGGCTGTCCGTTGAACGCAGTCAGTTGGGACCTTTCGCGAACCTCATGGACGCTAATATTAGGGTCCTCTAACACAAAAGTTGACCCTTAATCATACACTTAATTTTTAAGACTGATTGTACATTATAGTCAATTGAATCAAACGTAGAAAACTGCTCTACAATCAATGCTAAGCTTTGTGTTACAGGGAGTTTACAGGCCCTACAGATCTGCTTTTCGTGTGCAAAATTCTTTCCCGTGACACCCGCACCATACAAGCATGTATTACGACTGATAGTCATCATCGTTTAGATTATGACGTATGGATAAAAAAGTGTTTTTTCAAACAAATCGAGTACATATTGAGTGAGGAAAAAGTTACTGAATTGAGGCTTAGAAATAGATCATTACAGTCCATCGAATCGATATTGCATTTAATGTGGATTATTGGTGGATCACTGGCAATTGATTCCATGGGTCAGATCACCTCTCCAGCCGAAACATTTCGCATGCGTTGATATGTACACAGCATGCAGTAGGCCAAATTCGTCTGAACTTCAGTCGATTTTGCGTTTATTTTTCTTTTTTTACTCCTTCACAATCAATATGCCTCTAGCACACAATGTAATGGGTATTACGTTTTACTTTCCCCAGAAATGAGGGATTAGATTCAAATTCCCGGGGGGACCACTTCCATTGATAAGTGGATACCAGGCGCGACCATGGTGTTTCGAAAATCACCCTAAACAGGGGAAGCAAGTCTTTTCCAGATTATGAAAATGCATCTCTTAACAAGTATTTAGCTTGTAAAACCCTACAAGTATTGGAAATATATCCCCCTTTTCAGTATTTTAAACGTCGTTTTTGACACCCTTATAACGTTACATAGGCCTGTACGTAACGTACTTGCCCACTCTTCCCCTTTTTACGCTAGGTCGTGCCTGGTATCCACTCTTCAATGGAAGTGGCCCCCCCCCCCGGGCGGCCTCTCGAGCTCTGGGCGGAATCAAATGTGGCTCTGGAAAGTCGTCCTAAATCGGATATATCGCTGTTATCATAGTAGCAACCAGAATTTTGCACACGGAACGCAGATTGAATGTTTCCGTTCCAGATGCAAAACGAAAAAAAAATCTCATGTCACACAATTTGCATTGCAGGACAGAGTTTTACGACCATGACGACGGGCCCAAGAGTCTCTTCCAAAATCAACTACCGTTGTAAATAAGCGTTCGCGTTCTCGAACGAAAGGTTGGGAATGTCAATTCGCCACTGTACATGTGCTGTGCTGAGTATAAGCGGATAGTGGAATAAGACAAAAAAGAAGAAGCGAAATTGAGGGTCTTTGGAACGAAAAAAATTGAAATTTATTTAGCTTCAATCATTAAATTGGTGATGATCTGGAACAGAAGTTTAGATTGAAAATGGGGATCTCGACCGGGCACATACGTATCATACATTATATTAAGTCTATTAAGTATAATTATTAAGCAAGAAATTTAAACACGTTGTTCTGCACTCAATCCAGGTGAGGTAAATTAAGAAATTCCCCGAATGATTGAGTGCCTATATGTCGGCTCGGCTACAGCTGGGGTACCAAGTGTGAAGTGCAGTTGAGTATATTATGCATAAAATAGCTGCGCTATACAAAATGACAGGTCCATATTGGAATAAAATAAAAAAGGGCAAAGTTTGTAAATGTGATGTGTTTTGTTTAATATGTGCCTTACACTCCAGAATTATGAAGGAGGGTTTTATCAGTATTTCAGTTGAACACACGATTCAATAATGCGTTGATACTTCATTAAATGACTTATGAAAAAATAGAATTTTATAACTTAAGCAATTATAATAATGTCTTTAGGGAATTTTATAAGGCCTATATACTAGTAGATCATGTAAAATTATTTATTAAAAATCAGTTTAATAGGATTATGAAGGAAAATGAATGATAGATGATGTATTCAGGTATTATCGATTTCAAATTAGTATGGCTAAAAGGAACACCTAGGATAATTGTTTTGCTGATACATATATCCGGCTACATAGGACTATAACGTCTCAAGTATGTAAGTGTAGTGTATATCTGGATATGTACAATAATAGCGTGTCTTTGGGAGAGTGCATTTTTTTCTCAGTCTAATTCTATTTGATATGCAAACAGGGAATGGGTGAATGTTTTTACAATTCGATTTCACGACCTTGGATTGGATTCCATATAATGAGACGGTTATGAAAAGGTGATCTTCACAAATAATTGAGAGAGGGAGTGATACCCCTTTCATAAACCCAATTATGCGGCTAATAGCAGCATAATTTGGTCGTAAAATCGGAGGAGGACCAGAGTTATCCGCATTATTTTGATGCTGCGATTATCCGCATAATAGCAGCATCGGGACAAGATTTTGAGTTTATGAACGTATTTCCAAATAATGCGGATAATTGCAATGGTGCGGTCACAAGGTCACCCTTTTCCAACACAACCGCATCGGAGGGGGAGTGTCTAGTTGTCATGACGATTATCCGCCTTTTTCAGGACGGGCGCTCGTAAAAATAATGCGGATAATTTTCTGAGTTTGTGAACGCAATTTTTATTGAATTATCCGCATTACTATTAGGCGGCTAATTGGAGGATAGGTTTATGAAAGGGGTATGAGAATAAGGAAGAAACAGAAAGGGGGAGAATAGAGATGTATGGAAATCGGGGACAGGTCATAGAGGAGCCAAGTAAGTATGGAGTGAGAGAACATGAGGAATAAGGAAAGAGAGAGAGAGGGGGAAAGAGAATCGGGGATCAGGAGATAGCGGAGCAAAGTGAGTATGGAGAGAGAAAACATAAGGAAGGAAGAAAGAGAGAGGGGAGGGTGGTTTAGATATGTGTAAATCGGGGGTCACGAGGTAGAGGAGCAAAGTGAGTATGAAGAGAAGAGAGAGAGAACAAAAAATGGAGAGAGCAAGTTGGTTCTTTACCATTGGCAATTAGTTCTTGACATAATATGCATATTGTCCATGTCCACCTGTTGATTTCTTGAATATGTTCCCTGTATTAATGAGATCACTTTATTTCAGTATCAACTGATCGAAACATTGCAGAAAGGGTTCATGAAAATAGATATCAACAATATTACTGTTCAATGCCACCCATGCCAAATTCAGTGTGTCAACCTGTCCTTTCTCCTCTCTGCACAATACTTCGACAACCTGAGTATGGTGCGCTTGAACTATCATGATTTGTTTGAATGCTTTAATGTCAATAGTCTGTTTCTGCTCGATTCATATTTTAGGTAGCTGTTCAATTAATAATCATTTCAAAATGAAATGTGTGTAGTCGTATACGGTAACCAGATTTTTCATGGAGTGTTTACTTGTTATTAGAATAATATTGCGCATAACATAATGAATGTCTTGAAAAATATTGATTCACGCCAGAAAGAAGTAGAGGCCATGTCAAAAATAGTAATTTAGGAATAGTCATTACCAGATTAGCCTCAAAGAACTCAAGCTGTTAGTCCCTTTGTCCTTGCTTAATTGTTTACCGATGAGGTAGATTGACCTCAAATAAACTACTTTGGTTATTTTGAATAGAAAATACTCTGAGCATGCTGAGTGTGACGTCCCCACCTGTGAAAAAGAAAGTGTGAAAAAAAATATGGGAGTCAATATATAATGAAATTATTGAACCACGCTGCCAGTCCCCCGAAGGAACTGAAGTAGACCATACAACCCTTTATGACATGAACAAAGCACAGCATGACTAAAATTTACCGTTTTTTGCCTAATAGAGAAAAACTGGTCATGCAGAATTACAGAATATTTTAAGACCTGATCTCATTGTAATATTATTTTGGACTTGGATTAATGCACCTAGATCAAAATAAGTTTTGGTTGACGGGATCGTGGGATTTGCAGTTGCAGATTTAATGGTCTCTTACGCCTTGAGCACATAATCAATGTGGATTTGGCGCTTTAGAAATACTCTGTATTATTATTATTATTACCACATACTGACATACTATAAAATCCTCGTCACACTCGACATAATGCTAACCGCGCAAGATAGCGGGCTTATTTGTTTCTAGAAATATTCATCAATAGGTTTCTATGTTTATGCTAGTGATTTATGTCACACGTGTTTATTATTTCAGTAAGAAATTGAGTATATAAATACAAAAAGGCCCAAGTCCATAGGAGGTCATTTCGAGAAAATCGAAAAAATTGATATTTTTTTAAATTTGGGCAATTAAAGTAGATTTGGCCAAAAGACATCAGAGAACGTCACAAAACAAATTTAATGGTACATTTTCAATGAACATTAATATGCACGTTACTTGTGGGCGGGGCATTTTGTCTGTTGGATTTGGGTCGTTTTTAGAATCATATGAACTTTGGCTATTCTTACATTCCTATACATACATAGAGTTCTGTAGTAGTAATGTACAAAAATGTATACACAAGAGATTTGTTTTATATAACAGACAAATAGTGCCACTTGTCTCTTCATTGTACCCTATTTTTTAGATTTTCCCCATTATCTTTCAAATTGCATCTTGCCCCCCTCTGAGCATTAAAAATGTCATGGGAAAATATAATTCAATTTCAATTTCAATGTCAATTTATTTGCTCATAAAAATCCATACAAAAAAAAAACATACAAAGTATCATATTCACAAAATAGAAAAAACAAAAAACAACAACAAATAGAAATAAACATTGGATTGAATATGAAAGGGACAGCAAGAAAGGATCAAGCCTTGTGATTAACTGACCCTATAACATTATACAAAGACTTCAATATCAATAAATATCAATAAAAAAATCACTAAACTACAACATAAGGGGGGGGGGGTGGGTGCCTATAATGGCAGGTAGATGAAAATCCTTAGCATTTCTTGTGTTGTATCCATGGAAATCACTATTAAACTTAAAGAATGTTTTGATATAATCTGGCAAGAGGTTATTGTTACATAAATACATAAATATAAGAATTTTAAATGCATGAATATCATACAATTTTAATACATTCATTTCAACAAATAGAGGATTCGTATGGGCAAGGTAAGGAGCATGAGACATAATTCTTATTGCACGTTTTTGTAAAATATATAATCTATAAATGTAAACGCTACTTGCACTTCCCCAGGCTAGAATACCATAATTGAGGTATGGATATACAATGGCATAATACATCAGTTTTAATATCTCCTTGGGAAATGATCTTAATCTATACATTATTCCTATATTTTTGGCAAGCTTATTGCACAGATTATCAATATGATTTTTCCATGTAAACTTATTATCTATTGTTACTCCTACAAATTTTACTGACGTTACACACGTAATATCTGTATTGCACATTCTAATTGAAATACTATCTATTAAAAATAAATTACTAAAAATCATATACTAGGTTTTGGCAAGATTAACTATCATTTTGTTTGCATAAAACCACTCAGATATTAATTCAAGTTCAGAATTGAATAAATTGTGTAAAACATGATAGTTTGTATGAGATAAAAACAGACTAGTGTCGTCAGCAAACATAATATAATGTAATAAGTTGTATACTTTACTAAGATAATTAATAAAGAGGAGAAACAAGAGCGGTCCTAAAATAGAACCCTGAGGAACCCACATGACATAATCTTAAGCTGTGATATGCATTTGTATATTCCAACATATTGTTTTCTGTTGGATAAATAACTTTTAAACAATTTAAGTACATTACATCTTATGCCATACAATTCTAGTTTGTTCAATAAAATAGCGTAATCAACTGTATCGAAAGCCTTCTTAAAATATAAAAACATTGCTATCATATATTTCATATTATCAAGAACGTTGGTAACAGTATGGACAAAATCAATAAGAGCTGAAAAAGTTGAATGACCAGCACGAAAACCGTATTGATGTAGAGATAATATATTGCACCTGTTTATAAAATCAAATAATCTATTATATATACATTTTTCTAAAATCTTTGAAAAAATTGGCAAGACTGATATGGGTCTGTAATTTGAAAAATTTTCACTCAGACCATTTTCATATACAGGAACAACACGAGCAATCTTTAATTTCAACAGGAAATATACCGAGATCTAAACATTGATTGAATATTGCACAAAGGGGTTGACATAAAATATGTATTGATTTCTTTATAACCTTGATACTTATATCATCATATCCAGGACTACAATCACTTTTTATGTATGACACAATATCAATTATCTCGATTCAAGTGATTGGTTTGAAAAAAGAAGTCCTTGGATTTCTATCCAAATATCTAGAAAAATTATTAAATTATTGCCCTGATCAACAGGAAAATTCATTTCAGTTACAATATTGATAAAATATTCATTGAATACATAAGAAATAGCAGAGGTATCATATAATACTTGATTATTACATTTCAGAAAATCAATATTGCACTTTTATTTGCACGACCCATTGCCAATTAACAGTATTCCAAGTTTTTATCATATTTCCTTTGGAATTTGCAAAACTTTCTAGGAAATAATATGTGTGTGCCCCCAAGCTTTGGAACGATCTCCCAGTGATAATCCGTATTTCTCTTCTGTTGACACCTTCAAGATCAGACTCAATCTAATGTCTATCAGACATATCTATTCAATGGACTGTAGTTTCGATTAACTGATTCCATGTCACCCCATCTGTTTTCTTTAATTACTTATTATAATGTCTTGCAATGTAATGTAATATAATGTAATATTATGCAACGTAATCAATATAATTTACTATGCTCTTCATAATCCTTATACATGTATTACGTTAAAATATAAATGTTAAGCGCTTAGGAACTATTGTAATAAGCGCTTAGGAACTATTGTAATAAGCGCTATATAAATGTAAATTATTATTAGTATTATTATAATGTTTTTTAGCTTGTTTAATCATATTACTGACTTTTTTTCTACATTTTCTGTACACTTCTTTTCGATATGATGATGGATTTCTTAAATAAAGTCGATATAAACTACATTTTTTCTTTGACAACTTTCGAATCTCAAAATTAATCCATGGTTTATTCTTTTTAGATTTTTCTTCAAATATTCCAAGGGGAAGCATAAGTTATATACATTTAAAAACTTCTCTAAAAATTGCACGTAATTTGCATTTGGATTGTTATCTATGTCAAGGTCAGGAGGAAATGATGTGAAATCTGAAAATCTGTGTACAAAACAAATGGAAGGTTGTCCATAGGGTTTTTGATGAAACTTGTTTTAAATTGTTCCTCTTGTTTTACTCTTTCCAATAAGATTGCTACTCTTCTTGGATTTTGGTTTCCTTTAAGCGACAAAACAACAGTTCAAGAATGGGGTGGGTATGGTCCCTCAAGGGCCGTAGCCGGGGGGGGGGGGTTCCCTAGGTTCAGCGGAACCCCGCCGCTTGAGGAGCAAATATAAAATATAAAAGGGGAAGGAGAGAAAGAATGGTAAAATTCCCGTTTAGGGGTCATTTTAACAGATTATGTGCTCAGGATACGATTTTCGTAGTTTTGTTTCACCGAGTGCTTAATATTGAAAAAAGATGTTGAGCACGCGCTACGCGCTCGCATCATTTGATAAGAGAGATATTCCATTACTGAATTTCAACTAACAATCTTTGAAATATCACTTTTCATGTCAGTACGCCACACTATAATAAAATATTTTCAACGCTTTGCAATTCACATTGTTTGGTTAGATACTCATCCTTTTTATTATTACGTTGCAAGAGCTACATCCCCTAAATCGAGTTGCAAGAGCTAAATCCCCCACCAAAATTATGCTCGCACATCGCGCTTGCTTCACTCAGGGGCGGCGGATCCGGGGGGAGGGGGAGTAGGGGCACTTTCCCCCAAAAAAAGTGACCTTTGTCAAAATGGAAAATTATTTTGTTTTAAATGATATGTGCCCTTTTTCAAAATGGAATACCCTTTTGAAGTAAACATAAAACGCATTTCGCGCTCGTATCAATTATTGTTTAGTAAGGTACTCATTCTGTTCCTGGCTACAATATATAATGTCTAGTTTTGAGGCTGGAATAGGCCTATCACAGATTTTCAGCTTGCCCTTCGAGCCCACATAATTCGATTGGTGAGATATGTATCCTATTCATAGTCCATATGCGTCCTTAACAGGTTACTTTTCTAGTCAGTATATGGCAAATTTCAGCTCGTGTTAATTCTTTAGTTAGATACCAATCTTTTCCACGATTAAAAAAACTGCTCAGAATGTTTTACTTCATGTCTTATTACATGAAATGTTTAATAGTTTCCGCTCGCGATTTGCGCCTGCACAACATTTCTCAAGGGATGCCCTTTTAAAAGAGGTAGACCACAAGCGAGTGTTACAACTTTGATTTGATTTCTTCCAAACCGCTCGCAGATGAGCATTAATATACATTTTATCAATTAGAAATAACTTCAAAGATGATATAGGGTGAAAATATCCGTTTGCATCAAAATGCTCATTTGACATGTAAGTGTCTTTTTTGTTATCTCTGCCCCCCCCCCCAAACGAAATTACGTTCCGCCGCCCCTATCTTCATTTATAATAACGGAAATGCACTCTTCTTAATAATCCTACATGTTAAACAGTGCTTAATGATCAATTTGATCTTCATGCTCGCATTAATATGTTTATTTAGACACACAACTCATTCGTTATTTAAAAGTGTGCTCAAAATTCCCAATTTTCTTTGGAATATAAAAAAAAATCAGCTCGCGCTTCGCACTCACATCATCTGTTTAGCAAGAAACTCGTATTTCATGATTTAAAAAGTAAATAAAATGCCCCGTTTTTAGTTATAGACCTCAGACAAGTAGAGCGCCTTTGGCAGTCTCACCCGCATTACGAGCAGCAGTGCTGACTTTGAAAACTACTATAAAATATTCACAAAAATGCCATTCATATCATGATACAATACAATGTTCATTGACCCTAAATGACATTTGACCTTGATCATGAGCCCTATTACTTGTCAGTGATACTTGATTACCCTATGTCCACATTTCATAAAATATGCCCATACACTTTGAAATTCATGACAGCAATTTGATAATTACCTCTAACATGGCCAAAGTTCATTGACCTTAAATGTTCTTTGACTTTAGTCATGTGACCTGAAACTCGTACATGATGTTCACATAATTGATTACCCTTATGGCCAAGTTTCATGAACTAGGTCTATATACTTTCGAAGTTATAAAGAAAATCAAAAAACTTAACCTTAGGTTAAGATTTTGATGTTCATTCCCCCAACATGGTGTACGTCCTTTAACCCTATACGACCTTTGACTTGGTCATGTGACCTGAAACTTAGGTAGGATAAATACTTGAGTAACCTTATGCCCAAGTTTCATGAACTAGGTTTATATACTTTCTAACTTTCTAAGTTATGCTGTCATTTCAAAAACTTAACCTTCGGTTAAGATTTGATGTTGACGCCACCGCCGCCGTCGGAAAAGCGACGCCTATAGTCTCACTCTGCTATGCAGGTGAGACAAAAAGCTCGCGCTTTGGATTTGCAATAATCATTTATTGGATATAATTTATACATTGCTCTTTATTAAAAACGTCCATAAACCGTCAATTATTTTCAGATCGAAATACAAAAAAAATCAGCTCGCGCTTCGCGCTCGCCTCACTTGTTCTGTTAGATACACATCTTGATCATAAGTACAAAATTATTAGTATATCAAGCTTTCAGGTCAGAATATAAATAAATTTAAACTCGCGCCCGCTTTATCTGTTTGATGAGATATGTATCCTCCTCAAGAGTAACACAACGAACAATCTTCAACAGGTATCTTTTTCCTGTTTTTAGGTCGGTATATTACAAATTTCAGCTCCCGCATCTCGCTTGCATCAATTGTTTATTCAGATAACACCCTGATAGCTGGTACAAAAGTGTATAATGCCAAGATAACAATATCTATCATGTTCGGCTCGCGCTTCGCGCTCGCAGTATTATGTTGGTGAGATATGTATCTTTCTCATGAGTCACTGCAAACAGTCCTACCGGCTCCTTTTCCTATTTTTAGGCCAGTACATCACAAATTTGCGCTTCTGTCTTTTGCTCGCAGTAATTGTTTACTTAGATACGCATATACTAAAGTTACTCTGAGCGTTTTTTTTCAGGTATGAATGCATGACACATCATAGAATTTGATCTTGACCTCGGAATGTTTATTTAAGCGGCCGCAAAAGATGGATCAGCCCCGGAGAGAAACGGAACTGATCTAAAAAGGGTTCACTCTTTTAATTCGGAACCCCCTCGTAGAGGACGTCCCCACTTAAGCTCAGGTTCGGGTGTAAATGGAGTGAGAACTTTTCCTTAGCAAGGACTTTTATTTCATGCTTGCCAGATATTTTATTGTAAAATGCTTTTTTAAATGGGCAGAATTTTTTTCATTTTATTGTTTGTAAGTGAATTTGGGGAGGGGATTCTCAAAAAAGTAAAATTGTTATCATGCCCCAAATCCACACACGCAAATCAGCATAGGAATTATTATAATTTTTTTAGGAGCTATTTGTTTTATATTGACTCACACCCACCCAAACACCCGTCACACACCCTCTGACACACACACACATACACACACACACACACCGAAGTGCTTTCTTTTGCAAAACAAATAACCGATTAATGTTTTTTTAATTAGTACCTGACCAAACTATTCCACAATAATTTAAATACGGCAGGCATTGTATAACATGAATAAGGTTTTTAAAGGTATAATACCTATGTACATACTTATTTTTCCATGGATATTATTAACATGTTCTGTCCAATTTAGTCTTTCGTCGATTATTACACCTAAAAAGTTTATGCTGTGAACATTTACGATTTCAGTATTATCTATTTTAACTGTGAAGTTGGAGACAGAATGTTTTTTGAATGAATGGAATATTATGAACTTGGTTTTATTTATATTAATCATCAATTTATTTGTTTTAAGCAAATTTGCAACGGACAAAAGTTCACTATTAGCTAATTCAATCAATTTTAGTTCATTTTTATGTGACAATATAATATTAGTATCATCTGCATACAGTACAAATTTTACTATTTTAGAGGAATAGATAATATCATTAACCGCATGTTATTGGCAAAATATTACACCTAATATTATTTTAAAAAAGTAAACTGTTTGCGATCAGAAAGGTAGTTTTGAAACCAGTTATATGCAACACCTCTGACGCCGTAATGCCTAAGCTTGTATAGTAGTATATTGTGGTCGAGTGTGTCAAAGGCTTTGCTGAGGTCAACAAAGATAGCCATGGGAATTTATTTTGTGTCGAGAGAATGTATGATATGTTGTATAGTGTACACTATAATGCCTTTTCTGTAGAGTAGGACTGGCGGAAACCAAATGTATTAAAATGTTATTGTGCATTAAGTGGTTGTAAAGTCTTTTATAAACGACGCGCTCAAGGATCTTGGAGAATGTGGGCAATAGGGATATTGGGCGGTAATTATCAACGAGGTGCTTGTTGTCTTTTTTATATACAGGGATAAATTTTGCTGTTTTAAAATCCTCAGGTACAGTACCTGTTGAAATTGAAAGATTGAAAATGACAGTTAAAGGATAGGCTATACCATGAATTATTTTCTTTGTAAGTTTAGCATTTATATCATCATGACCACATGACACTGTATTCTTCATATCATGAACGATATTTATAATTTCAGATTCACTTGTAGGAAGTAGAAAAAGTGAGTTGAAAGACTTATTATTAAGATATTCATGAAAACTTTTACTTGATTTTTAATCTTTTCTGATATAGTTGATCCTAGACTTGAAAAAATAAGAATTAAACATGTTAGCCATTTCACCTTCATCATCAATATGTATGTTATGACTATCAAGATATTGGGGTAGTTTCGAAGTAGTTTTACTTTCCATAATTTCTTTAATAATTTTCCAAGTCTTGGCTATATTCTTTACATTGTTTGTCAGTATTCGTGAGTAAAATTCTTTTTTGCTAGAACGTATGATGTTGTTCAGTATATTTCTATATTTCTTGTACCTCGATTCAGTATTTACAGAAGATCTGCGTATTTAAACTAAGAAATTACTAAAAAGTTTTTTTTGTTTGCAATGCATTTCAAAATACCTTTTGTGATCCAAGGTTTCTTTGGGATATATTTATTTTGTCTTGTAGATAATTTATATTTTTTGGAATGTTTTTTGTACAAGAGTGTAAAAGTTTCGATAAAATTTGAATATGCAATATTAGGGTGAATCGCCTTTTCAACCCTTGACCAATCCACTTTATATAGGTCATATAAAAGATCCTTTCTATCTTTCATGCGTGGTCCTTTGATCAGACTGTTCTCATACGAAATACACAGTCCTGATTTCCTATATTGTCAGACCGTATTAATTTACCCAATTACATTTAAATAATCAGATTTTTGGATCATCCTAGATTTAACAGCGAACTGTGACGTGGTATGCAAGCAATCCACTAAGATTATTCGTATTTCATGTGATTATTTCTTAAATACGTTTCAACTGTAGCAGTGTGTACGGAATTAAGCCAAAATCACCTGTGCAAATCGTGAGTCAAAACGCCTAGTAAATTAACCCTTGTCAAACCGACATTTTGGCTTGCAGTCGACGATTTGGGCGTTGGTTTGTCCATGGACCCAGAGGCGTCGATCCTGGGGGGAGGGGGGTGCAGGGGGGGGGGGGGCGATCGCCCCACCAATGAAAATATTGGGGGGGGGGGGCAAACAAATCGTTTTGCCCCCCCCCCCAATAATTCCGCATGTGCAGAAAATAAAATAAGATAGTAATGTTACAAAGAAATCAGCAAACGGGATTGAGATACACAACTTGTTCTTTGTCTAAAATCGTGCTCAAAATGTCCACTTTTCAGATTGGAATATAAAAAATTTTCAGCTCGCGCTTCGCGCTCGCATCATTTCTGTAGCAAAACCCATATTTTTCAAGATCAAATAGGTGAATAAAATCCCGTTTTCAGTTCTAAACCTCAAAAGAACGCCCACTTCGATTTGCAATAATCTTTTGTTGGATATAAATCTTGTTCTTTATTAAAAACGTCCATTATACTCAATTTTTTTCAGATCGAAATATCAAAATTTTCTGCTCGCGCTTCGCGCTCGCATCTATTGTTTTTTCAGATACCCATCTTAATCATTGGTACCAAAAATGCTTAGAATGTTAAGCTTTCAGGTCAGAAAATAAAGAAATTTCAGCTTGCGCTTCGCGCTCGCATTAATTTGTTGGTGGGATATGTGTCTCTATATCATGAGTCATATATATATATAGGCATATGTGTGTGTGTGAGAGAGTTTGTTTGTTTTGTGTGATCGAGCGCCTTTAGAAAGTTGATTCATGATTTTGCCCCCCCAATCTGAAAAATGGATCGACGCCCATGCATGGACCTACTCTGACAGAGTAATAAGTCCATGGTTTGTCAAAAAATATGTTATTGTTGACACCCTTATTGCTTGTAGTCATCAATGACTGGTGGTGATTTTGTCCCAGAATGATGTTACTGGCCAATTCAATTCAAGGCATGTTAATTTTTTATTTCATTTCCATTTCAAACATAATACAAAGTAATAATACGAGAAGTGAAGCTACTATCGTTTTGTCGGTTTTGTTTTGGTTTTTTACTCGTTGTTCATTTCACCCGCCGTGTATAATCAAATAAAATACGAGATTTCTGCAAAACGGAAATTGTTGACGTCACCTCAGGCCCATTTTTTTAAGAATAAAAAAAAAAAACCTTACCCTGTGACAATGATTTGTCGGTCAGTCAAAATGATAGAATGTCAAGGTCCGTTTACGTTGTAAGAATATTCACATTCGCGTATTTTTTGTTTAGAATTATATAACTTCTATTTCATTTAAGTTCAGTATATGTAGCTACTTACCCATAAAATATCAGACAGATTTTAATGTGAACGCATATCACACAGCGGCGTAACAGGGGTCGGTGGCTAGGGGGGGGGGGGGGGGGGCAAGAGCCAAAAATTTCCCGGTCATATCATGGTATGAACAGGCGTAATGGTGTAATGAGGCGACGATTTTGAGAGGGCCAGACATTGCGTATCAGGCAGAATTTATATTTTAAAAAAAAGTTGCGAGCGAGCAAAAATTTTGACATTTTAATACAAAAATCAAATTTTGTGATAGATTTTGACATGATATCCAGAGAATAATATATTTTACTCTTCTCTCTTTCCATTCCTTTTTTGTAGTCTGTATGCCACTACATGTGAACATGATTCTTTGTGGCAGTAGCGTGAAGAGTAAAAAAACGAGAGGCGCAGTATGGCGCATGTGCTAATAAGCTGCTTAATATCAGTCCCGAGCGAGCGAAGCGAGCGAGAATAAAAATCACATTTTTATGAGAATTTAACTTTAAGATATTTTATGACACTATTTATATTCAGTAAATAAAATCATATCCTACACTTCTCCTTTACTTTTCTTTCCTCCTTTTTTTTCTTGGTTGTAGAACTTTTTGGGACCATGGCCCAACCCTTCCATACTAATATACAGCAGTGCTATGCGGTTGGGGTCCGTCTGGAGCCCCAAGAACTTTTTGATATCAAAACCTCGCAGATTGCCGCTATTTTTAATCAAATCGCGGGTATATACAGTATATAGCTTTTACACAACACATTTATTCGACCCCATTGAACCAAATATTTTGAACATAGCAATGTGGGAAAATTTGTAAAAAGTTGCCAGCGAGCAAAGCGAGCTGGAAAAAAAAAAGCCTATTGAAAGTAAATTTTAATTATGTGATAGATATCAATTATATTCAGCAATAAACAAATTTCATTGTTTCCATTCATTTCATATTACGTTGTCTCCTATAATTTCTTTTATTTCCTCTTGGGTGTAGAACCAAGATCCCCCCCCCCCCCGCGCCAGTACGCCAGTGATTGAACGTAAACCCTACAAGAGGGCGTTATAGAGCCATTTGAAAGTTATAGATGAAGAGCCCCTACTTGTTCTTGTATATTTCCTTCCTCCGGTCTTCGGAGATCGGCGGCAAGACGCAAAGTTCAGGTCCTTTCTTGATGGTGCTGTCGACATACTGCGTTGGGTCTGGGGCAATGCCCTGGTAGCTTATTTGCATAAAATTTAGCAAGCTTATAGCACAATGTTGTATGCAGTCCATCTTTCTTCCCGCTCTTTATTTTCTATCCTCAGCAGCCCGGTCATGTTATTAAGTTTATTTTTTTTCATGTCCCTTTTCTTTGTTTTCCAATTTAGCTTTTGACTAATTCCATTCTACCTTCATTTCCTGCTATTGTTTGCCATTTTTCATATTTTGATTTATTTCCCATCATGCTATTGCATTACATAGGCCTATTTCGGATTAGTTTGTTTTTTCTCAAATGTTCTTTCGTTCCTTTTCCCGCTTTCCTTCCTTTTCCATTAAAAATATTTTTTCTTCTCCGTTTTCTTTTCACTTTTCCCTTTCCTTTTCCTCCTTTCCTTTTCCCATTTCCTTCCCCTTCCCCCCCCCCGTTTTTTTCAATTTGCCAGGGGGGGGCAGCTTGCCCCCCCCCCGCCTGTTACGCCACTGAATCACACCAAAATGGGTAGACGAGACACACCTGTAAAAGTCAATTATTGAATTCGCAAAGAATACATCACATATAAACCTTTTTCTTGACAGTGATTCTGTGATTTCACAGATTATCCCTTAATATATTTATTGTGATACTTTTAAAATATGATCTTAGATCACCGCTAATAACGTTTGTTAGAACGTTTCATTCTTCATGCGAAATGATTTGAATGTATATACCTGTTCTTTAAACGGTACTCTGACATGCCTCATTATTATGAGAGATTTTCATGACTTAGGTTTATGGGTTTTTCGGACGGAATAAAATTTTTTTTTTTTAAATTGTGACAGGGATGGAGGTCTTTCGCAATGAGGGGACAAACCCAACAGTTTTTTTGCAGGGTTTTAATGGAAAAGAATTGGAATCTAGCTTAGTAATTCTCAGTAATGTTGATGTTTGACGAGCTATATAGCCGCAGGAAAATGTAGGCGACATACCCAAAAATAGTTTAGAAAGTTTTTCAAGAAAAGGATATGAATTCTGTTCAATATTTTTTTAGGGAGTTTATGAGCTTTATTTGTCAATTTGGGAAAAATGCTCAAAGTTACGCCCCCTGGACCATTTGATATTTAGATTTCGAATTACATAACTAAGAACCGATTTGTGATCCGATCTCGCTTTCTACCCGTGAAGGTTATGTGTGGATTGTGATTTTATATTTATTTCCCAAATATATGATGGGTAAATATCGTGCTTTATTTCCAAAAAGTGGATTGCTGTGTGCAGCAATGAATATATAAATACAGTGCGTATCAAAAAAAGTTTACACTTAGAAAAATTCCTGTAAATTTATACATTTGTAATATCCTGACGATTTTTCCACATTTTAACATTAGTACAGATCCATTCCAGCAAATGACGATATAACTGTCAAAAATGTTCCGCTTGAGTGAGCACCACTTACTTTTGAAAAGTTAGTGAAAATGATTTGCGCAGAACTCTGAAAAAGTTATGCAAATAAAAGTAGACCTTAATCATGAAGAACACTTGGAATTTAGCTAGTAAAACTGATTTAAAGATATCTTTTACCTTTTAAAACTTTTTCCTTTCCCAAAACACTTCGAAGAGTGCATTGCGCCCCACCCCTCTCCTCCACACACCGAGGCTATCGTGACAATATTTGCTTTACACTGAGCTGTGATTTACATGAAATGGCTTAGGCTTGATTTTTATTTTGTTAATCATTGTCAAGCTTCGGAAAAGTGTGGAGAAACAAGTATTGAATGTAAAATGAAATGTAAACCCACTTTAAATGATAAAAACTTAGTGAACAAAATGCTGGAGATGTCTGATATAAACTTTTGTTCAGATTCAGTTATGTCCTCAGATTCAGTTGGCACAAAAGGGTAAAGGTTGTGCTTACTAAGTGTTGAAATTTTCAATTTGGGTGGCAAAATTGTTACAAAATGCTTAAATGTATCTGTTTTATTTCAATTGTCTATAAGTGCAAAGGAAATGTATGAGAAATGTTTCGCAGAGTAATTTTGATTTCGCCCTTTCCCCTTGACACAGCGCGAAAACGAGCATTTCTGCGCAAACAGATTTCTGCGAGCTTTACAAAATGGCGAAAGCTAACTCAAGGTCACACGGGCCTAACTACAACTGGCAGGCCAAAGATATTCATTCGAGCCAACCCATTGCTCAATTTTTAAATTTGATATTGCTGATTGACAAAAATGAATGAATATGATTGATAAACTAACACTGATTCTAGGGAGGTATAACTACTGAACTTCCTTTTTCCAAATTGGAAAGACATATCACTAATTTGGAACTATCTTTTTACTGGCGGAAGAATTAGGGTCATTTTACTCTCTCGAGTGATGAATTTGATCCTGTCAGGTGTAGTCTTCATAAATGCCGATTTATTTTTAAAATGAGCCGGTCGAGGTACCGTTTTCTGGTCACATATGGAAAGTCAGACATGTATCCTGTTCACTGGTAGTAAACATTCAACCCCCGAATTTCCTTCTTATTTTTTATGATTTTTTTTTAAGTGCCACTTTAACACACGAGTCTATGGGAAATGAATTAAGCCTGTGATACCTAAGTGTAACATATTCTGTCAAAACTTTTACTTTCATTGGATAGATAAGACCCAAACCCAATATTATATGTGAAAAAATTACCCACATGTTGTATATTTTTTATTATTAGGGATATATTCGTCTTATCATTACATTCATATGACATTGGTGTATTATATAGCAAAAGAATGTTTCAAATAAGCATAGTTTGAAGAAAAAAAAACAAAACATTGAAAGTGAAATAATTGTTCGGGGGAGAGTCAATAAAAAAATGTGACACATTGTTTTGAAGTTGTGAAGATGGAATATGGTATCTTAGATCTCTTATCTGCTTGAATATGATGCCTGTTACAGCATTTACGTTCTGTAACAAAAATATATTTTTTTTACATTTTTGTCCTTGGGGGGAGGTGGGGTTTGGGGAGTGGACGACATTTTCAACTGAAGAAGGGGGCGTTGAACTCTCCTCCACTTGTTCCCGCTAATGGGTTTTCCGAAATTTTTCGAACAAGTCTTTTGTAGTAAAATAATCTTTATTACAAGAAAAATAAATAAACCCTTTACTTTTATCCTGTTTGTCAGGTTCACCAATGTGACAGCAAATTGATTAATTGCGACCTTACAAGGGATATCAGATTTAAATATTATTTCAGTGTGGGTGTGTGCTTACATTTTCAAGACTGCAAATAATGTCTAGAATATAGTTGTAATACATAATTTGCCATTAACAGTTTTACTGGTGACTATCAGTCAAATTGTGTGTTGCCTTATTCAAAAGGAAAATAGGCACCCTACATATTACAGTAATAGTTTTTGTTATAATGGAATAGTTACATGTAATACCTGGGTAATACGTTGAGCTCCATTTTAATTTTAACAGATATGAAAACCATGCAAATAACAAACTGATATTATCATATCACCAAACTATGGTGTTTTGGATTTGTAAAGAAAGATAGTAGGATAAATAATGGCTTTTATTTGACCAACTGTATTTTCCTTCCGTCTGAAATCCAATCCTCTTTACCGTTTGACCATAGGGACCGAAAGGCCAGAACTAATCCTTCGCCTATAAACCTTGTGCTAAGTATGTGTCACTTTATGGATTGTGCCGAGCCAGCGGCTCCTCCTTCTATTCATTTCTCTTTCAAAAGTCCTTGAAGTGGGTACTTCGATTGTTTGACAAAGCGATGTTAATCCTCATACGGTGCGATCGAGCGTTTTCACAATTAAATCCTCACTCTGAACATGCTGAACGGTTATATCAACTGTTTTGAACCGTTATGTGCTGCGCCTCTCTTCCCATCCAGCGAAGACTTAACGGAGAGAGGGTGTTTATAAACTTCATTATTGCCTTTTAACTATTGACCATTAAAAACTCGTTGAGTTTACTTCATTGAATGTTATTGGAACACTATACTTACTTGCTGTAAACTTTGGTTACCTCTGGAAGTTGTCATAACCCCGCAGTTTCGGGTGAGTCAGACGTCGCAGTGCCGCAGGAGGTAAGAGGTTAAAAAGAGGTAAAATCTCAAGCTGTGCCTTCTCACTAAAATACGACTTTATATGCCACGCGTTAACATCCAAAACGAAGTGCGCATAAATTTAAAACTATGTGTTCATGTTGTTTCAGAGTCTATGTGCTTTCATGTGGACTGACTGCAAGTTTACATTAAGCGTATGGATAATGAGGGATTGTGTGTATCACTGAATAGAGTATAGATCCAGTCTCAAGAATCTTCGAATGTAAAGCATACTTGATACCTTAAGGTGAGTTTTTTTTCTAATGAGTTTAATATTTGCTCTCGATTATTGTTTGCTCTATAATATTTTTAGAATTGACGGAACCAGTTAGATCAAAGCTGATCCTCAGCTGAAATTAAAACTCACGACGCTAAAACAGATGGGAATAAAGAATACCTCTTCATTATTTCCCTATTAAAATTGTTCTTCATGGAAAATAAGTTCATAGTATGAGCAGAGGAGTCAATCCTCGGGGGGGGGGGGGCGATCGCCCCACAAATGAAAATATTGGGGGGGGGGGCAAACATATCGTTTGCCCCCTCCCCCAATAATTCCGCATGTGCAAAAATAAAATAAGATTGCAATGTTACACAGAAATCAGCAAGCGAGATTGAGATACACAACTCGTTCTTGATTTAAAATCGTGCTCAAAATGTCCGCTTTTCAGATTAGAATATAAAAAATTTCAGCTCGCGCCTCGCGCTGGCATCATTTCTGTAGCAAAAACCCATACTTTTCATAATTAAATAGGTGAATACAATGTCCCGTTCTCAGTTCTAAACCTCAAAAGAACTCCTGCTCCGATTTGCAATAATCTTTTGTTGAATATATATCTTGTTCTTAATTAAAAACGTCCATTATAACTGTCATTTTTTTCAGATCGAAATATCAAAATTTTCAGTTCGCGCTTCGCGCTCGCATCTATTGTTCTTTTAGATACCCATCTTAATAATTAGTTTAAAAATGCTTAGAATATAAAGCCTTCAGGTCAAAATATAAAGAAATTTCAGCTCGCTCTCGGCACTCGCATTATCTGTGTAGTGAGATATATATCCTCCACTTGAGTTACTACAAACAGTCATAAACAGGTCAATTTTTCCTGTTTTCAGGCAGTATACTAAAAAATTTCAGCTCGCACTTCGCGCTCGCATTAATATATATGTGTATGTGTGTGTGGGTGGGTGAGTTTGTTTGATGTGATCGAGCGCATTTGGAACGTTGATTCATGATTTTGTCCCCCCCCCCCCCAATCTGAAAAATGGATCGACGCCCCTGAGTATGAGTTATTCAGATAAATTTTTTTTAATTTATTTATTAAAATATCTTTATACAGGATAACAGGCTCAGAATGACTGTTTTTCAGCCTGGTCCTGTTAACATAAAATAACAATATATACATAATAGATAAAAGAGTAATTTCGGTTCTGTACAGTAATGAGTGAATTCAATAACATTTAAAATGAGAATTATCACTAATACCAAATTGTTTAAAGAGAAAATACACCACCAGTCACAATTCCCAGACTCAGCACTACCTGCCTCAGCCAGAGAACAATAGAATCAGTGGACCAAATCCATTGCTCTCCGACCGAAACAGGCAATAGTGATTCAAAGAATGGTGACTGGTACTGTATTCATTTTTTTTTAATTGACGAAATGGGAAAACTATCCTGTAGACAAAACAATAACTGTGAAATACAGAATGAAGCAACACTTGCGCAGAGGATTTGTACATTAAATGTATTGTACATACAACACAATCTAGCAAAAAGTATTATTATGTGATGATTTCATCGAAGAGTGGATGGAAGAAAGATGTCAAAATAGGAGAGATAGGATTATTAGGATACAAATAGGAATGAGGGGAAGACAAGTAGTTGTAAACACCTATCAGTCTAAAATTAAGTTAAGGAAGAAAATAACAAATTCAATACACGGATGATTATTTGCCAGTGCCTTAATTTATAGCCTTGGACAGGTGATTACATAAGTAGAAATTATAATAATTAATCGTTTGTAACTATTACATGATATGAATCCATTTTAATTATTTCTCTGTTAGCGCTTTCAGCCTTCTGGGAAAAGTGCATTATAAGTAAATAAAGATGATAATAATGATACGATTAATTGCATTGTTTATTAAGTGCAATCAGTGATATACCTGAGCTTTATGATCAATCACTAATTCATTATAATCCAGGTTTCTGGTGTATGATCGTTAAGCACCGCCCACTTACCAACCAGGGCGGGTTTCAGTCACACTACCAGACCAACTCGACACCAATTATTCTCGCGTATTTAATGACATATTTGTTCATTCACACTACCAAACCGACTAGACACCAATCATCCTCGCGTATTTAATGACATATTTGTTCATTCACACTACCAAACCAACTAGACACCAATCATTCTCGCGTATTTAATGACATGTTTGTTCATTCTCACTACCAAACCAACTAGACACCAATCATTCTCGCGTATTTAATGACATATTTGTTCATTCACACTACCAAACCGACTAGACACCAATCATTCTCGCGTATTTAATGACATGTTTGTTCATTCACACTACCAAACGGACTAGACACCAATCATTCTCGCGTATTTAATGACATATTTGTTCATTCCCACTACCAAACAGACTAGACACCAATCATTCTCGCGTATTTCATGACATATTTGTTCATTCCCACTATCAAACCGACTAGACACCAATCATTCTCGCGTATTTCATGACATATTTGTTCATTCACACTACCAAAACCGACTAGACACCAATAATTCTCGCGTATTTAATGACATATTTGTTCATTCACACTACCAAACCGACTAGACACAAATCATTCTCGCGTATTTCAGGACATATTGGTTCAGTCGCATTACCAAACCGACTATACACCAGTCATTCTCATGTATTTCATGACATATTTGTTCATTCACACTACCAAACCGACTAGACACCAATCATTCTCGCGTATTTCAGGACATATTGGTTCATTCACACTACCAAACCGACTAGACACCAATCATTCTCGCGTATTTAATGACATGTTTGTTCATTCACACTACCAAACGGACTAGACACCAATCATTCTCGCGTATTTCAGGACATATTGGTTCAGTCGCATTACCAAACCGACTATACACCAGTCATTCTCATGTATTTCATGACATATTTGTTCATTCACACTACCAAACCGACTAGACACCAATCATTCTCGCGTATTTCAGGACATATTGGTTCATTCACACTACCAAACCGACTAGACACCAATCATTCTCGCGTATTTAATGACATGTTTGTTCATTCACACTACCAAACGGACTAGACACCAATCATTCTCGCGTATTTCATGACATATTTGTTCATTCACACTACCAAACCAACTAGACACCAATCATTCTTGCGTATTTCATGACATATTTGTTCATTCCCACTACCAAACAGACTAGACACCAATCATTCTCGCGTATTTCATGACATATTTGTTCATTCCCACTATCAAACCGACTAGACACCAATCATTCTCGCGTATTTCATGACATATTTGTTCATTCACACTACCAAAACCGACTAGACACCAATCATTCTCGCGTATTTAATGACATATTTGTTCATTCACACTACCAAACCGACTAGACACAAATCATTCTCGCGTATTTCAGGACATATTGGTTCAGTCGCATTACCAAACCGACTAGACACCAATCATTCTCGCGTATTTCATGACATATTTGTTCATTCCCACTATCAAACCGACTAGACACCAATCATTCTCGCGTATTTCATGACATATTTGTTCATTCACACTACCAAAACCGACTAGACACCAATCATTCTCGCGTATTTAATGACATATTTGTTCATTCACACTACCAAACCGACTAGACACAAATCATTCTCGCGTATTTCAGGACATATTGGTTCAGTCGCATTACCAAACCGACTAGACACCAATCATTCTCGCGTATTTCATGACATATTTGTTCATTCCCACTATCAAACCGACTAGACACCAATCATTCTCGCGTATTTCATGACATATTTGTTCATTCACACTACCAAAACCGACTAGACACCAATCATTCTCGCGTATTTAATGACATATTTGTTCATTCACACTACCAAACCGACTAGACACAAATCATTCTCGCGTATTTCAGGACATATTGGTTCAGTCGCATTACCAAACCGACTAGACACCAATCATTCTCGCGTATTTCATGACATATTTGTTCATTCACACTACCAAACCGACTAGACACCAATCATTCTCATGTATTTAATGACATATTTGTTCATTCACACTACCAAACCGACTAGACACCAATCATTCTCGCGTATTTCAGGACATATTGGTTCAGTCGCATTACCAAACCGACTATACACCAATCATTCTCGCGTATTTCATGACATATTTGTTCAGTCGCATTACCAAACCGACTAGACACCAGTTATTCTCATGTATTTCATGACATATTTGTTCAGACACCCTACCAAACCGACTAGACACCAATCATTCTCGCGTATTTCATGACATATTTGTTCTTTCACACTACCAAACCGACTAGACACCAATCATTCTCGCATATTTCATGACATATTCCTTCATTCACACTACCAAACAGACTAGACACCAGGCATTCTCGCGTATTTCATGACATATTTGTTCATTCCCACTTCCAAACAGACTAGACACCAATCATTCTCGCGTATTTAATGACATATTTGTTCATTCACACTACCAAATCGACTAGACACAAATCATTCTCGCGTATTTCAGGACATATTGGTTCAGTCGCATTACCAAACCGACTAGACACCAATCATTCTCGCGTATTTCATGACATATTTGTTCATTCACACTACCAAACCGACTAGACACCAATCATTCTCATGTATTTCATGACATATTTGTTCATTCACACTACCAAAACCGACTAGACACCAATCATTCTCGCGTATTTAATGACATATTTGTTCATTCACACTACCAAACCGACTAGACACAAATCATTCTCGCGTATTTCAGGACATATTGGTTCAGTCGCATTACCAAACCGACTAGACACCAATCATTCTCGCGTATTTCATGACATATTTGTTCATTCACACTACCAAACCGACTAGACACCAATCATTCTCATGTATTTAATGACATATTTGTTCATTCACACTACCAAACCGACTAGACACCAATCATTCTCGCGTATTTCAGGACATATTGGTTCAGTCGCATTACCAAACCGACTATACACCAATCATTCTCGCGTATTTCATGACATATTTGTTCAGTCGCATTACCAAACCGACTAGACACCAGTTATTCTCATGTATTTCATGACATATTTGTTCAGACACCCTACCAAACCGACTAGACACCAATCATTCTCGCGTATTTCATGACATATTTGTTCTTTCACACTACCAAACCGACTAGACACCAATCATTCTCGCATATTTCATGACATATTCCTTCATTCACACTACCAAACAGACTAGACACCAGGCATTCTCGCGTATTTCAGGATATATGGTTCAGTTACACTACCAAACCGACTAGACAACAATCATTGTCGCGTATTTCAAAATGAAAAATGTAATGATCGATAAGGTTTCTAATGCACTATAGTAATATAGTCTGATGTAATGTAATATAGTCTGATACCACTGAGGTGGTATCAGACTATATTTGATGAATGGATTATATTCATTTCATACAATAGTACAGCCTCTGTAAATTTTCATCAATTATATCTTGTATATCTTTACATGCAGACAATATGCATCAAGATGAGAGAATTGGTTTCATTGTAGATCCAATCTACAATTGATATTAGACCCATACGAAACGTATGAGGGATACTTTGATAATCAATTTTCAATATTATAGCATTTGGTCCCACCCAATTTCTGGGATGGTAATAAATGGCATTACATCACATATATTATTTATTTGTTACCTATAATTATTATTATTTTTTTTATGTTAAACAGAAGTTTCAATGGTTTCAAATTATTTTCCCCATTTCATTTGTTACAGAAAAAGACCTTGGCAGGACCTCAAATTCTATTGCTAGCATTTATTAATTAAATGATATTAATCAGAGAGGCGAAAAAATTGTTGGTAAATTCTTTGGTACTATATCGTGTTATATAGATATATGTGCAGCACCAATATCTTTTAAAAAGTGAGATTTTCCCACAGTCGTGCTTCTATACTGTTTTTATGATTTCAACAATTGGGGCATAAACATACAATAGCTAAGTATTAGGAAGCCAATCAATGACATTCTCTTAATGAAAATGCGAAGAGGTAGACTTTCAATACAATTCTTACTGTACCTCTTTCTATTATTCATGGAGCTTTAAAATCGATCTTAGCTATTGTATCCGAGTGAGAACTGTAACCTTCCTATTGGTGTCTGTATTAAAAAAAGAAATCCTTTGGGGTTATATTCTTTCACTATTAGTTTAGATTGTGGTAGGACAATTTCTATCCAGACGTTAGTTCTTACAGTGTACATATGGATATTCCTAAAACTCTAGTTTCATGAAATGACCTTATCATCTTTATACACAAATTGTGTTTTCAAACAAGATAAGTATTATAATCATGGTAACGTTTATATCTCAGTCGTATCATGTTAATGTTCAATCTATTTTTAGGACCAAATAGAGAAGCTACCGATGTAGGTGATATGGGAAGGGGCACAATTTTTTCAGCGTCAAATATAATTCATCTCTTTGTCGTGAGAGAGGGGTGTATACATTCTCATTTTCTCGACTCTATATAGTTTATTTTAGCTCTCTGATATTAGAGAGAGCATGCTCCATGTTTACATACAGTACGTCTCACAAAAAAGCAAAGCGCTTTTCAGTGATAGATTTCACAATTATGAAATATGGTTTTAGAACTTTTATCATAAATTTGATACGTATGGTAAGAATGGAAAAACATTCGAATCTCAACTTTAATTTGAGATCAACAGCTTAGCAAATCGTTCACGCATGACAGATTGCAAAATATCGAAGCAAATCAGAAACGCGAGAAACTCATGTGAATCTAAATCCACTCTCATTTCAGGGAACAGTACGAGAAACTTATCTTAATACAAAATAAATGCTAATGGGTCAATCATCGAACAAGCACGGTCGTCGTATCACGAACCAATCTTGTCCAATTTTCTGCCCAACCTGATTTTGACCTTAAATTTCAAAATCGTCTTGATCATTGACGCATGAAATTTTTATCTCATATCAGGTATCAAAATATAGAATAATAATCAAAAGGTATGATGATTTAAATAGAATATCATAAATCAGTTGTAATTGACTAGGACACACTTCATAGGTAAGTAATAGACAGAGACTACATAAACTACGTACCATATTTCTAAAATAACTTCGTTTTTCTGAACTGCCTTTGGTCACTTTAAAATGAGACGAAAATATCTAAACATGCATTTTAGATTTGATTAAAAAGATATTCCAGTATAAAGATCAACAATAAATTCATAATGTATAGCATGTATATTATGTCGAGATCATAACTGATGACCCCAAAGGCCTATTGTTATAATTGCACCTTTCATATTGTCGTCAACTTATTATGATAATTGTGTGAACCCATTTTCATCAAATTATTTACAAACCTGTTATATCAATCTATAAAAGTGAATGGAAACATCTACTTATAAAAACACAATACTTTATTATTTTAGTGTAAAAATTGATTTATAGTGCGCTTTAACTCTTTGACAAAAGGCGCTTCATGTGGTGCAACATAATAAATAGACTACAAAAAAAGACAACCATTGCAAAGACCATTTCATGCAATCAGAACCTGGCATTGCTGCTGTGGCAGATGTGCCTTTAGAAAGTTAAATGATTGTCAACAACAACATAAATCAATATATAAAATGCTTATCAGTTTAAATGAATTTTCGCTACAAGTTTCTTAAATAAGAATTTTGATGACAATTAAAAAGTATGACCAGTGAATAATGGAACGATGAATTAGATAACTTTAGCATGATTTTTGTGATTAAATCAGAGATGCACACAGGAAGTAAAACGTCAAAAGGTGAGATAAAAATCGTAAGAAAACGATACGAATGGATCTGGTAGACGCTTCATATAGGATTTTCTGAGGCAAGGGGGGTCCATTTAATGTGTTTTTCCCCCAGATTAAAACTGCATAAATCTATGAATCGATTAGACAAAGAAATTTCAGTGTCATTTTAGTTGAGCCTTATTGCAATAGAAAATATGAAATGTAATTTTGAGAAGAAAACAAGTGTACAAATAATTTGCCATTGCTTGTCATTTAATTCCATACGAGGCATCAAAACACATGATAGGCGATATGCCTAAATAACATAAAAGGTAATGAACATCAACACAATCTGAATAATGTCGTGAGACATAACAAAAGACTACATATGCATTAGAACTGTGGCATACTGAAATATATGGTCACGTGAACACCAGGAGGGTAGTAACTCCTCCCTGGGGCTGTTGATCACGTGACCCACCCGCAGGATAGTAGTTCCCACGGGTATTTCCCCTAAATCTTGGTAATCAACATCTTTGAAGCATATACTTTGATATTAATATTGGTGATCTGTCAGGTTTCAAATAATTTGTTTCCGAACACAAACCTATATATTGTATATTATAAGGCTATCCTTTCATGCTCCTTACCATTTACGTGTAACAACCAAAATTAGCCACATTACGTAATATGCTTCCTTAAGTCTGAAAATACATATGACATGTATATCTATATATCCATACTATGGTTGTATCCGCAACTATCTGTGCACGCGTTCTTGATAAACGCTGTAATTGCCCGCCCAACCTTCCAACATTATGCAGGCCCAAGAGTTACGTTCAGATTTCCTGCGCTCCTAATTACCAACATAAAATCAATATCTCTCCCAACCTCCCAACCAATGCTGACATAATTCTTCCCAACCTCCCAACCATAATGTCCTGTTTCACAGGAGTATCATAAATCTTGATACACAAAATTTCCTGAACATTTTCCATGTACCTAATTCGCATCATAGAGCTCAAGGACTCAATGTCTCTCCCAAACTCCCAACCATGCTGACATAACTCACCCCAACCTCCCAACCATTAGGTGATGTCTCACAGGAGCATCATAAATCGTGATACACAAAATTTCCTAAACATTTTCCATACTCCTAATTTCCCTCATAGAGCTCAAGGACTCAAAGTCTCTCACAACCATGATGACACAATTCTGCCCAGCCTCCCAACCATAATGCAGAGCTGCCAACCTGAACAAGAACATTTCAGTACTGTATTTTCAAGGCTGAAAATCATTATTCTGGTGAGGAAATTAGTATTTTCACAGGAATACCATAGGACAGCACATAAACTGAAACTTAAGCAGTATTTGCATGAAACCATCAGTATTCTTTTCTATTTTCAGTACTAAATACGAAAAATCAGTACTACTTGGCAGCTCTGATAATGTAACGTCCCACAGGAACATTATAAATCTTGAAACAAAATGTCCTAACATTTTCCGTGCTCCTTATTTGCATCATAGAGCTCAAGGACTCAATGTCTCATCCAACCTCCCAACCATGCTGACATAATTCTGCCCAACCTTCCAACCATACAATGAAATCTCACAAGAATATCATAGGTCGTGTAACACAAAATTTCCTATTTAGTTTCCATGCTCTTAATTCCACCAAAGAGACTCAAAACTCAATGTCGCTCCAAACTTCACAACCATGCTGACATAATTCTGCCCAGCCTCCCAACCGTGGTGTATGTCTCACAGGAACATCATACATCTTGATACACAAAATTTCCTAAACATTTTCCATGCTCCTAATTTGCATCATAGAGCTCAAGGAATCAATGTCTCTCCCAACCTCCCAACCATAACATTTCACAAAAATATCAAAAGTCGTGAAACACAAAATTTCCTAGTTATGTTCCATGCTCTGAATTCCATCAAAGAGACTCAAAACTCAATGTCGCTCCAAACTTCCCAACCATGCTGACCTACTGTTGTAATTCTGCCCAGCCTCCCAACCATCATGTAATATTTCTTATGAATATTGTAAATTGTGATACACATAATTCCTAGATACGGTTATTCTCAACAGTAACTCAGCTCTACGTATAAAGTCAGTTGGTGTGGTAACACACAACAATCATTTATTGTTACACTGCAACGCTCACAATCATAGCCCCGACACACTGTCACCTCATGTGTCTAAATTTTGCACTGACGTTAGGTCCTCCCCTCTCGATATTATAAAATAAAACCCTGATATTATAAAACAAAATACATAGGGTGGGAGGGGAGGGAAACTTGTTGCCTCGATGGGATTTCAAACTGCAATGGCTTTATACGAGCACATGTCATTATAGAGCCGGGGTAATAGTATGGAGCGCTTAGAATCATTTGTATTAAGCGCGATACGAATGCTGCGTATTATCATGCAAGTTTCCCGCTGTGATTATTTCACATGATATGCAACTAGTGATCAGATGCACGTTCTAACTCAATTTAAACTATTTACATAGTTAAGCATCCGACTTATTCTTCAATAAAGCTAACACTTGTCTCTCTCAAAATTTTACTGATCACTAACAATGATCATTACCTTTTAATGTTACAGTGCTTTATACACAGCCACCGTATTGGGCCCGTTGGACAAGATGTCACCTTGCAATGCATTTAGAGGCACTGTTTACTTGATATCTCAATATAAATATTCCTATCTATGAATAAGTTCATAAGTTCATTTTATTTGTCTTCCAACTTTGAGTTTGAATACATGACAAACATATAAGTGTGTATGAAACAATGAGCAGAGTACAAGATAAAACATACAGGTATATATATATAAAACAGAGTATGCAGAAAACATTGTTTTTAAATACATTATACAGCTTAAGACAGAAAAGAAATAATTTTAAAGGAAGACGAGGAGACCTAAGTGAAGCAATGCTTGTAGATTAAGTTTCCTCATTACGAATTCAAAGAACATTGGATAAACAACAAAGAAATGGCAATATAATATAATATGATAACTAAAGAGAGAGGAGGGGAGAGAAGAGGGACACATTTATGTACAAAAGGGACAAAAAAGGGACATGAGGACAGAGACCAGCCAGGCCCGGAAAAGGGGGATGTTAAGTATTGATAATTTAGCATTAACTGATAAATAACACACGAAAAATAGGCTTTACGAATCACTTCCATAGTTACTCAGTAAATAAGATTTCAATTTTCGTTTAAACACTGTAGAACTGACAGCATGTGTAATGTCAGGGTCAAGTGCATTCCAAAACCTGGGTCCAGTGCAAACTAGAGTGCCCAAAGTGAACTTTGTTCTTGCACGAGATATATGGAGAGTGGAAGATTGTCTAGTATTGTAATTGTGTACTTGACTATTTTTCTTAAATATCAGTGCCAGGGCTGAAAGGAGACTTCCTGAATCAAAATCATACATAAGAGATCCTAGCTGCATAAAGTAAATATCTTCCACGTTCAATAAGTGATTGTCATGAAATAAAACATTTGTAT
Source organism: Lytechinus pictus (assembly GCF_037042905.1). Lineage (NCBI taxonomy): Eukaryota > Metazoa > Echinodermata > Echinoidea > Temnopleuroida > Toxopneustidae > Lytechinus > Lytechinus pictus. Next base: position 29,386,357 of record NC_087260.1, read on the forward strand.
GGGCACGATAACTGACATTACATATACTTCTAATAGCTCTTTTCTGAACAATGAATAATTTTTGCAATTGCGTTTTAAGTGAGTTGCCCCAGGCAAGCATACCGTAGTTTAAGTAAGGAACAATTAATGAGGAATATAATATAAATAACATTTTTTAGGGAAAACTGATCTCAACTTGTATATAACACCGGTATTTTTTGACAACAGTTTGCAAAGATGATTTACATGAAGTTTCCAGTTCAATTTGTCATCAATAAATAACCCAAGAAATTTATTTGAGGTTACTCTTTCAAGACAGACATTAATAAACATTACATTGCCAGGCAGCATTTTTAAGGAATTGCTAAAAAGCATATAATTTGTCTTTTGAAAATTAAGTGATAATTTATTGGCTTGAACCCACAAGATAACATTCTTCAATTCACAATTCACTGTTTCTATCAGGGTTAGAGGATTCCTATGTGAAAAACATAAACTAGAATCATCAGCAAGGAAAATAAAGGATAATTTATTTGATGAATTTTGAAACTCATTTATATACAGTATGAATAAGAGAGGTCCTAGAAGAGACCCCTGAGGTACACCACATGTAACAGTTTGCAAGCTGGAATTAATTCTATTCAAAGGTACTAATTGTCTCCTGTCAGTGAGATAACTCCTAAACCACTCAAGGGCAACACCTCTCACTCCATAATAACTTATGTAGCAAAATTTTATGATCAACTGTATCAAAAGCGAATACGAATTTGATCCTAATTCCTGCCGCTTTTTAGAGCTCATTGTTCCCCGTACATACATGACGAAGCTATCTAGAATTTCGGACGGCCTAAAATCGCGCCATTTTCCCTTCATCTTATATTTGAATCAGCGGACAGTTGGACCATTTATAACTACCGCAATTGTGTCCGAATCTAATCCCTGCCTCCAGTCTATTATCAAACCAAGAGGTTCAATTTACATTGCACAAAACCCACTTTCTGGTCCTTTAGTCCACTTCTTAAAGCATAACCTACCGGGTTAACTCTCTTGCTGCCGAAAGCAACTACTGTTCTTGTTGAATCCTGAGTGCATCGAATCAGTGACACCGAAATGGACACAGAGGTGCACGGATGAAGCTGGTCAATAGTTCACACTTGTCAATATTTCATTTAAGGACGTGTTTTAGTGTTTATTCTTATATTGCAAAGTTCTATTGAAGAAATAAATGAATTATGAAGACTTAAGAACCTTAACGCGCATCGCACCATTATTTCCTATCTTTAACAGTTTAATGTCCAAATCAAATCAGCTTGTTTTTAAAATTAATTCATGTATTGTCAAGAACACATTAGGGAAACCGACTCCAGCCTAATCAGATCTTTTTACTCTATTTCCAATCACATTTACTACATCTGTTTAGGGTTGGATTCATTGTCGTGACTACAGGTCTACCATATATAATGTAGGTTCAATTATGTGAATATGACTGAGGACTTATATCACGTGCACATTTTGCTAAAGTTTTATGACAAATGATTTCTTTTCAACCGCCAAGTCGTATCATGCTTCATTGATGTGTTGAATATCTAGCGCCCACTCTCGGTGATGTTTTTCTATTTCTTCATAAAGGGACCTCGAAGTACTTCTCTTACTAATTTAGTTCCTTGATATCTGAAGGGTATTGTTAAACATTTGACTTTTTTTGTCTATTCCATCCATGCACCCAGAGAATAGGCATCACGTATTGCACAAGTTGAATATCACAGTGGTAACATAAGTATACTGAAATCACATAATTGCTAATCAAATGTTATTCAAATAAATATAAATTCATAATCAAACATGATCAATTAGAATTGTTTACAAATTCGACAATATGTCAGGCAATCTAGGATAGTGTAATATCACCGAAAACTCATTATAATTTATTATTACCCTTTTATTTCAAAAGAACGTTTGTATATATATTGCATTTGTTTTTTTAAAGGTCGATAACATAAAAATAATGTAAGTTAAAGGGGAATGAAACCTTTGGAAAAAGTAGGCTTGTGTCGAAACAGAAAAATCAAAGAATAAGAACGAAGAAAGTTTGAGAAAAATCAGACAAATAATTAGAAATTTATGAGCATTTAAATTTTGCAATCACTAATGCTATGGAGATCCTCTTATTTGCAATGTGACAAGGATGTGTGATGTCACATGTGAACAACTTTCCCTTTGATGGACTATAAAATACCCTCAAAATGTCTCTGCTTTTTCTTGTGGTGATACAAACTCTTTATCCATGATGTATTCTTTAAAAATCTGTATTACATACCCTCCTATAGAAAGAACACATGATCTACTGATAGATGTGATAAAAGAGGCAATTTATGTAAAATATATACTAAAGTAATGGGAAGAGTTGTTCACAACTGACATCACACATCTTTGTCGCATTGCCAATTTGAGGATCTCCATAGCATTAGTGATTGCAATATTCAAATGCTCATAACTTTCTCATTATTTGTCCGATATTTCTCAAACTTTCGTTGATCTGTTTCTTTGATTTTTCTGTTTTCACACAAGCCATCTTCTTCCAAAGGTTTCATTCTCATTTAATACCAAGGAGCTTTGTTGAAAGCTCCTTGTTAATACCTAAGTGACAACAGTGTAAAGTGACAATGAACCTTGATTTCCACATTTCAAAACAAAAAAGTATGAACAAGTGTTATCATTTTGCATATTAAACTTAATGATTAACATAATATTGTTCTTAGTCAAATATAATTCATACTTAAATTTTCTCTCTAAAAATTAAATATTTAGACATGTATAATTATTACAAAAAAATAATATAATATCGTTCATTGAAATTGCGACGTAATGCATTAAAATTCTGAGCTAAAAAATAGATCAAAGAACACAAAGATATAACATGATCTGTCCTTTCGATTCGTATGCGATCTTTGCGTGTCTTTTGTAGTCAAATACAAAAATGTCCGTAGAGTGATTCCGCTAATCTTAGGTTTACAGCCACCAGCCAAGATTTTCTATGAGGGGGGTCCATATTATAAAGAGTGAACCTCATATGATCAGTTCCGTTTCTCCCAGGGGCGGATCCAGCTTTCGCTAATACGGGAATGGGGGGGGGGGGATCATTCTTATTTTTCCACATCGGTCACTTAAATAAGTAATGCGTGGGCAAGCTCAAAGTGTTGGATATTTTATGTATTGAGACATGAAAACTGACTGCTGAGAGCAGGTTTCGTAATGGTGACCAAGATGCGTAGTTAAGTCAAGGTTCTGAGAGATATCTCGTTTGTCTGATCTCGAAATGGAAAACGTAGAAACGAAATATTGCTTCTATTTTCGAGATTTAAAACAGAAAAAACGGTAATTTTCAATGTTTTGATTCAAGAATAAAATATGTAAAAACGGGAACGCAGAAAAACGGTTCATTTTTCCGTTTTACTGTTTTTACATATTTCAATGTTTAGTTTTTCCTGTGATATACACAAATTGAATTGGAATTTTCGTTTCCTTTTTCTGTTTTACGTTCACGAAACAGAAAATTGAATCGAAACTCTCTTGACCTTTTTCTGTTTCGCCTTCACGAACAGAAAATTGAGCGCGCTTTCTAGTTTCCCTTTTCCGTTTCGAAATCAGAAACACGAATTATCTGACGTCTAGGTACGGTTAGATAATTCCTTTTTCTTTGGCCAAAGGGAATATTGAAGACTTCTGAAGCTTTTGAAAAAGGGGCGGAGTCAGAACTAAGCACCTTTGGCTGGCCGGCCATGTGAAACCTTGACGTCTGTATCGGTTAGCCCCCCGGGGGGGCCACTTACATTGACGAGTGGATACCATGCGCGACCAAAAAAACACGTAAAAAGGATGTCTTTTTCAAGATAGGGCACGTTACGTACGTAACGTGATAAGGGTGTCAAAAACACAAAAATAATGAAAAAAGGGTATCTATTTCGCTAGGAAAGCTACGTGTTTAGGGTCAACTTTGCGGGGATGATAAAACAAAATTAAAATGTTTTATAAAGGATGTCCTTTTTGCCCCAACACTACGTGTTTAGAGTCCGATTTGCGCGAGGTGTGGAAGCTGGGGCCGTAGGCCTACTAAACCAAATGGTGTGTAAATTGTCAAGGTAAAACCGACGACCGACGGACCGTTTAACAATAAAATATCGCTTTACTTGTTTAGGGGTTCATTTCAGGGAATACTTGCCAAGAGTGTCGTTTTGTTTCCAATACTTGTTAAGGGTAGGGTTTCAGACGCCAATACTTGTTAAGGGGTGCATTTTCAGAATATGGAAAATACGTGTTTAGGGTGCTTTTCGAGACCCCTTGGTCGCGCATGGTATCCACTCGTCAATGGAAGTGGCCCCCCCCGGGGTTAGCCCATATAAGTGTGAGTCGGTCGAGTGGGCTAGCCTAGGCTAGGGACTATAGCTGTTCCCCTCGGCGGCATAGCGCACACGTTGGTGCAGTCAGCATGGCGGCCGGAAAAAGCCTGGATAATCCATCCCGCCCTCCTCCTCCCTCCTAAAAGAAACCCCACCAAATCAAAGTATGCGCACTAGCGAGTAATCTCTGTTCAACTTTGTTACATACATGTAATATCGTATACCATTTCCATCATCCTAGATAAAGGTTTGTATTTCAGGCATAAACCAACGTATTAAAACTAAGATGGATAGATGGAGAGTAGATGCTACATTTTTTTTTTTGCAGAACCATAGTTTAAAATCAAAATGGACAGTTCGTAATTGTTAACATCAAGGTTTGACAAGGCCGGCCAGCCATAGGTGGTTTGTCCTGGCTCCGCCCCTTTTGCAAAAGCTCCAGCAGTCTTCAATATTCCATTTGGCCAAATAAAAGGATAAAGAATTATAATCGTACGGCGGTACGATCAGATATTTCGTGTTTTTTTTATTTCGAAATGGAAAAGGGAAACGAGAAGGCGCGCTAAATGTTCTGTATCGTGAACGTAAAACAGAAAAAGGAAATGAGAGATTCGATTCAATTTTCTGCTTCGTGAACGCGAAACAGAAAAAGGAAACGAAAATTGAAATTCGATTTTAAAGAAAAAACCAAAAATTAAGATATGTAAAAACAGTAAAACGGAAAAGTGAACCATTTTTGTGTTCCTATTTTTACATATTTCATGTTGAATCATAATATTAAAAAATGACCGTTTTTTATAATAATAATATAAAGTATTTCTAAAGCGCCAAATCCACATTGATTAAGTGCTCAAGGCGCTGCGAAAAGGAGATGATATAAAAATTACATGGAACAGGAAGGGACAGGGATAAAAGAAGCGCAGTCGTGACAATAAAAGGAAACTATTGTTTACTGTTTAAAAATTTTGAAAATAAAAGTATTTTTCACTCAGTATTTCGTTTTTCCTTTTTCCATTTCGAAAAACGAATTATCTAACTTTCTTATTATTTGTTTAATTTCTATCAAAATTGTATTGATTTGTTTGTTTGATTTTTCTGTTTTCACACAATAGAACTTCTACTGTGATACTGTTTGTATAATGCATATGCATGACCTTTGTAAAGAAAACAAACTATCAGGGTTTATTTATGTCTCTCTTCTCTTCCTTCTGCAGGTATATGCATCGCACAATTCCATCACACCATCATGATTCCTGACGCGGTTTTCATTTTCATATTACTAGTGATCGGGCTAGCATCGGCAACAGACATCCCCAGTGATCTCAAGGTTACAACGAATATTGGCAAGGTTCTCGGGAAGAGACTCACAGTCGTTGCTCGTGGTGCTCCAAATAGACAGGTGGACGCCTTCTTGGGGATTCCTTATGCTGAACCCCCATTGCGTGAGCTAAGATTTAGACCTCCAGTACCGAAACGAGCTTTTAATCACACATTTAATGCCACATACTATGGCTACGGGTGTGATCATATCCCCGACATGACTTTCCCTGGTTTCCAGGGATCAGAGATGTGGAACTCACCGGTAAGATTACATGAGGACTGCTTGAATTTGAATGTTTGGACTCCCTACCCAAGGCCACAGGCAGCCACTGTCATGATTTGGATTTATGGTGGTAGCTTCCTGTCTGGAGTCTCTTCGTTAGAATTGTACGATGGTCAATATCTAGCTGCCGAGCAAAACGTGGTGGTGGTGTCAATGAACTACCGCCTTGGAGCATTAGGATTCTTAGCAATGGACCATGAGAGTTCACCCGGAAACCAAGGGTTGATGGATCAAAAAGTAGCCATGCAATGGGTGCAGGATAACATCCACCAGTTTGGAGGAGATCCTAATCAAGTAACCATCTTTGGTGAGAGTGCTGGTGCTGCCAGCGTAGCTCTGCATATGCTATCGCCAGTAAGTCGCACTCTGTTTCAACGGGCGATCATGCAAAGTTCTGCAGCCACAGCGCCCTGGGCAACGGTCACCAATGATGAAGGTTTAAGGAGAGGCAAGCTCTTAGCAAAAGAATTAAAATGCAGTAAATATAGTAACGGCACCGAGTTAACCATCCCTCAAATGATAAACTGTATAAGAACGAGGGAAGTCACACAAATTCTCGCAAAGCAGTATGCAGTCACAAACGGTTTCTGCGAGTTTCAATTCCCACCGGTCGTAGATGGCACATTTATAACAGAAACCCCAAGGACATCGCTAGAAAGGCACTCTTTTAAGCCCGGAGAAATCCTGTTAGGGAGCAATTTAAACGAAGCAAATTTCTTCCTTATATACGAAGTACCAGGATTCGACAAAGATCACGAAAGCTTACTGAATCGAGATGAGTATTATGATGCTCTGCAGTACGTCTTTCCAAAGGTTAATAGTTTTGGTCTTGATGCCACTTCATTCCAATACACTGATTGGTTAGCTCCAAACGATCCCGTAAAGCTACGAGATGGTGTGGACTTCGCTGCCGGTGATTATCTCTTTACATGCTCTACATATGACCTGGCCTACGCCTATGCTTCTGCTGGCAATAAGGTATATTACTATAGATTCTTAGAAAGAGACTCTACACACCCTTGGCCGGAATGGATGGGTGTTCTTCACGGTGATGAGATTCTCTATGTCTTCGGAATGCCTCTGGTGGCACAGCGAAATTATACTGAAATCGAGGTGACACTTAGTCGGAAAATCATGACCTACTGGGCCAACTTCGCGAAAACTGGGTAGGTATTTTGCCGCACGGCTTTTATTCCGTGTGCATCATGTAGTTACATGGAGTCCGTATGATTTTTTAATAAAATATACAGTGGTGCTCAAAGTTGATGAACCCCTGTGCACCAGAAAATGAACATATTTTTGTTTCAAAGTGTTCAAGTTCTGCCATGTTTTAGATATTTAAGTGTGAAGTCAGGTGGTAAAATATTACATTCAATAAAGTTTGGTTCTCTTGAATTGCCGAACAATGCAGTGCTGTTGTCTACATGTACATTCAACACTCATTATGAATGAGTGCATTTTGTGGTAGGGTTCACTAATTTTTTAGCACAACTGTATATTATGCAGATTAAGTTTTGTTATGGATATGATTTTAGAGCTGGTAATATAACATGATACTTTTTTCGCTTTGGAAGAAATAGTTATTCATATAAACCTCAAATTAAAACCACGACCGAGAAAATAATTTGCACAATTCAAGGTTTCCTTCTCCTCCCTTCTGTTCTGCATTCTTATGGAGTAAATACTTCGTCGAAATGTTACTGTAAATCTTACTTCTTCACGCCTTTTTCTTCGTATAGAAATCCCAACAAGATGACAGAGAGTGATCCAGATTCTAACGAATGGCCTATGTATAATACATATAAACAGAGATATTTAGAACTGACTGAAGATCTTGCGAATAACAATCCTTCCCTAGGCAGAGGACCAAGGGCTGACAAATGTGCTTTCTGGAGAGATTATTTACCAACGTTACAAACGCAAACAGGTAAATATATTCTGTTGCTTCCAGCTTTTCACATCCATTCCTGCCCCCCCCCCCATAATCTTACATCTTAATCTACCGGCCCTTACCCCCAGTCGGACAGCTAATTCCAACCCAACTTCAACCAATATCCATGGTATAAATAGAAAGGGAATGATTACCCTGCTTGATTTGAAATGCGTTTAAGGGTAGCATATTTATATGAATTGTCATATTATTGACCTAAGGATAAATGCCATTTTGGCCCAACTAAGATTGATATAGGCACCAATCATGCTTAATGTGTAAGTGATTGGGTGATATCTCCCTCTTTGAGAAGAGTTCTTTGCCAAGAGGCCGAGGATTACTATCTGTCTGTTTCAAAATTATTCTCTGCTTTTCCCAATGTTATAGAGATTGCTTTCGGTTTCAAAGCATGCCCTAAAAGTACTTTTACGTGGTTAGGAATCACGCTGTTTTCTCGAGTGTATATTTCAATTTACATTGAAGATCAGGCTAAGTAGCGGACAATCTACAGTATATGATTTTACCTTTTCCATGTCTTGAAAATTCCTTTACCCCCCCCCCCCCCCCCACCACCAAAAAAATATCCCAAAAGAATTGACAACGGCATACACACAAAACTTGTGCTGTTGAAAGTCCCGGGTACCACGCACAAAGACTGTCTTTATAAGGCAGAATCAGGGCGGGGGACTGCATGCACAGAGGCACTGGCTTACATATGGGGGGTGGGAGGCTTTGGGGGTAATTGCCTCCTGCAACCTTGACGACGAACAAAAAGAAAAGAAAAGGGGAAGATTAATATATCTTTTTTTTTCTGAATTTGATCCAAAAGCTATCCAAAAATCAAAGTTTTAGTATTAAGTAAGTCAATATTTCAGCTCGCTCTCTTCGTTCGCTTGCATCTTTTAAAGGGGAATCCAACCCAAATAAAAACTTGTTTTTATAAGGAAAAGAAAAATCAGACAAATTGATAGGTAAAAGTTTGAACAATATTGGACAAACAACAAGAAAGTTATGAATTTTTAAAAGTTGTAAATATTGGTAATCACTATACCCATGGAGACTTCAAATTGGCCACATATTGTGATGTAAGACAAGGACTACTCTTCCATGTACTCCAATACATATTATGGCTAAAATGTCATCTTTCCCAAAAGTTTTATTTCAAATTATATTTTTCTTTAATGAGGACATAAAACAATATACTACCTGGGTTATATTTAGATTACTGCCCCAGGGGAATGGGTACTTAGGAGAAAACCACAAATTCCTGATAATAAAGTATATGGCCTATGGGAAAGTTGTCCTTGCCCCTTGTCATAATTTACAATTTGAAATCTACATAGTATTAGTGATCTCAATTTTAAAGCAGCTATAACTTTCTTATTGCTTGTCCGATTTCTTTCAAACTTTCACCATTCTGACTAATTTATTTTTCTCTTTCCCAACACAACATTTTATGGCCAAGGCTGGATTCCCCTTTAAGAGTTTTGTTCCATCTGTCATTTCTAACCCCTCACAATTTTCGGCTCATTATGCGACTGCCCAGTGGATATGTGGCCCATATGACCCAAACTTGTACTACAATCGTCCCCCGTGATTTTTCGTCTTTTCCCTTTATTTATCGTGAATGCAATAACGTGTGTGTGTGAGGGGGGGGGGGGTGGAGGAGGGGGCCGTGAGGTCCCAAATTATTCTGCCAATATGAACTGATGATTTATCTTTTGCACCCTCAACACACACAAATCTTCGATCCACTGGTACTTTCCTTTTTGACTGAGTTTTGCTTTGAGGTTGATTCTGACTGTTTGGGAAACATTGTTGTTATTAATGACATATCGATATTGACAATTTTAAAGTCAGTTATCGTGAGTCTGGATCATGGGCATGATGCATTATGATAACTCAGCTCATAAATATAATCAATGACTCAATGGATACTGATCTAATGATTTCATTTACTTTTCGGGTGTATATTTTTACAGGGATAATCATTTCATTTAACTTTCGGATGTGAAATTGATTTTCTACTATCATGAATAAGCCTGTAGCATGAGCTGTGTAAATGAATTTCGTTTAATAATGCATTAATGTAGGCTTTTGATATGTTCGTCTTGCTTTGCCAATATCATCCTAACCATATCCAACATTTTCCAAAGAATTAAAGAGTTTTTGCTTGTAACTGGTCGACATAAACAATAACTTTTTCAATTTTTTTCGACAAAATCAGGCATGTTAGCGACCTAATTACATCTTTCCATGCACTTCTTTTATCGTTTGTCCATAAATCCATTACACATATTTATTAATTAGTTAATTACTTATTTATTTTTTTTCATAAACTTTATTATAACCACTGATTAATTCTGAGAAATTCTTTAATGGTATTTTTTTCCTCCGCTTTTCTGTAGGAGACATTCGAGAGACAGAAATAAAGTGGAAGGAAGAGTTCACGAAATGGTACACAAAACACATGGTAAATTGGAAGGCCGAATTTGCACGCTACATCAATAACAAGAACGAACAGTGCGATGGGCGATGAACGGAGATCTTAAATCAGAGACACTGTAAAATCACCTGAACACTATTCAGGGGCGGTGCCACAGGGGACAAGGGGCGACCGCCTCCCCCCACCAATGATTTAAAAAGTAATGCAAAACGAAAGAAAAGAAAATGAGACAAGAAAAGAGAATTTAAAGATGAGGAAGAGAATAGAAGAAGGGGTGTAGGAGAATAGGTCATGGCCCAGTAATTCTATAATATCTCTACAATTCAATGAAAACAATTACGACGTCACCTTGCTATGACGTCATCTTGCCTACCTATCAAAATATCCTGGTGCCGCCCCTGGTGGGTATTTTATAAAGCTGTTTGTAAGTTAAGAGCGACTTTAAGAACGACTGGTGATCCTTTCTTACGCGCTAAATAATCACCAATAAATATTAATGGTGAATATCATTTACCACAAGAAAGGATATCAGTCGTTCTTAAAGTCACTCTTAACTTACGAATAGCTTTATGAAACGGGCACCTGATATTATCATCTCAAATCTATCATAATTATGCCAAACAGAAATTCGTCCAATGCGATAGCTATAAAAGCGAGATAAAACTCAAAATTTAAATGAAGGTGTACCCGACGGATGACCGTGATAAATGAAGAAGGATAATCTACTTGGAACCCACACGATACACAAGGCATTGGTTGATCACGTGACCAAAACAATGAACTCCTGGTGGAAACTAGCTTGGCTCAAAATCGATCAGGATTGTTTTCACGATTATCGATATCAAATAGCTGGATAGAGCAACAACGCTCTCTATTGAGGCCACCGGAATCACTTAAAGGGATGGTCCAGGCTAAAATATATGTATATCTAAATAAATAAAGTGAAATTCACAAAGCAAAATGCTGAAGATTTCTTCAAAATCGGATAACAAGTTAAGAAGTAATTGAATTTTAAAGTTTATCAATATTTTGTGAGAACGATTATATCCACATTGTCATGGATATTCATCGGGTGAGCTGATGATATCATATCCCTACTTTCCTTTTTCTTATGTTATTACATGAAATCATAATTGTTTCATTTTTTCATGCATATGTAAATGATGTGTCACCATTATGATGAAATAAGTTGCGACAATAAATAACTAATTCACTTAATCAGTTATCAATTTAATTGTTTTAGTTCTTGGTAGAAAAAGTTTGGAATAAATATAATTTCACATAATAAAATAAAAAAGATTAAGTGGGGATATGACATCATTAGTCCACCTAATGAATCGTCGGCGGTCATCCGAACCGAAATTTACCACAATTTTTACACTTTGTTCCCCAGCCTCACAACATATTCATTGCTTGAAAAATACATGGTTGGAAAGACCAAGAAAATTGCTTGACATTGGTATATTTATTTTTACACAAAAGTAAGGATCCGAAGAAAATATGGCAAAAGAGCTACATGCTTGTAATTTCGGTTTGATCGACTTTAATGCGGGCGGTCAGTCAAAACGTCATATCGCTTTTCACGTGCAAAGTCAATGCAGTGCCCAGTGCCGAAACGACGGTTTGGTTGACCGCGCGCATTGAAATCGCGGTCAGTCAAAACGTCTTATCGCTCTGGTCATTACACGTTTCCAATGGGATTTGCACATTTTAGCAAAAATTTGTATGGCATCGCCGTGAAAATCCTCTCATATCTCAGAAATAGAATAAATTGCTGCCTAAAAGATTTAGTTATGAATAGAGGAGGACTTGTTCTTTCCCTTTCTGCAAAAATCTCAAAATCGATTTTTTTTTTTTTTTTTTTTTTTTTTTTTTTTTTTTTTTTTTTTTTTTTTTTTTTTTTTTTGGACCAAAATTGACTGATATGACGGTTCGGATGACCGCCGACGGAATATTCATTAAGACATGTTTAGAACTGTTTCACCGGAATAATGAAAATCGTTAAAATTCAATAACTTCATTATTTGTTATGTTATGTTGATCACATTTTTAGCATTTTGTTCTGTGAATTTTACTCTATTTATTGAGATATAACTACATGTATTTCTAGCCTGGAACATTCCTTTAAAATGTTCCAAAATGCCAAGCGCGCACAAAGTTCTACACTTTTTCTCTTTGCGTACATGTTGATTCTTAGTGTTGGTGTGGCCCTATATATTGTAAATTGAGTCATGGAGTACTCTTCCTGTAGCATCAAGGTCGTGTGTGCGGCAGCATACAGCTAGCTCTACTTATTGTTTTTCTATTTTATTTTTTTCATATATATCGATGTTCACGATACAATGCTTTTGCGAACGGTTTGAGATGTATGGCTTTTTATTTGTCGAGTATAGAAGGAAAACGAGTTCTCTTTTAAAGTGAAAGCAAATGAATACTTTAAGTGTAGGTGAATTTTATAAGAAGAAGTTATTTGATTCTTGATTTTTAATCTTTGGCGTACAATTTCTTGTTATCATTCATTGAGGCAAAGAATCTCGGTGTACGGAATATCTAGCTCAATCACATATTCCTGATTACTTTTTATCTATTTATTTCCTCAAACAAATTATGCCCTGTCTTTCTGGTATTGATTAATCGGAAATTATGAAAAAAAATCTTACAAATCGTTAGGAAACATATTCCGTTTTTTTTAACCATTTAAATCCTAATTCCTCACAATGCTCATCAATAGATTTCATATTAATGCACTCTAAAGTCATAATGCAGTGTTTTGTTCTACTAGTTTATGAATTCTCATTTTTTTCGATCATTTTAAATCACAAGTATCTGGCACGGTTTTGCATTACACCATAGCGCCCCATTTCCTTATCGATTTAATTCTATTTTTCGAAAGTGACTGACCATCGGCATAATAGGGATTTTATGAGAGAAGTAAATCATTGAAAAGTGTATTTTCAATGATTTACTAGATGGGGGATAAGAGTACGGTGTTTCGGTATTAATACTTGTATGGTCAATTCGTACAAAGTGTTTTTCTGAGCTGCATTTTAGAGTTTTGCCTCATATGCAAAGCAATATTAAGGGTAATTCACATTCGCTCTCTGATACGAGTTTCCTTTCATTTAATTTTATTATTATCATTGTTTATAATATTTCTCCCACTATGTGCGGAGGACAATGAAGATTCGTTTTAAAGGTGATCGGGTAAGTCCTCGGTATTGACACAAAAACGGATGTATATGTATTTCTGTTTCATATTTTGAAAGGTTAATGGTTTTTAAGGAAGTAAGGGAAATAAATAGGGGTTCTTATCTCCTGATGACTACCCTGGAATGCAAAAAAAAAATTTGTTCGTGTTTAGTAACTAAACATCTCTTACAAAATATTAAAAAGACTGTTATAGAAAGTAAAACAATATCAATTGAGTAAATCAAATTCATGTGACAGGTCCCGTCTTGCAGGCAGTAACTTTTACGTGTAGTAGGACTTATCTCCTGAGCAAGCAAATTCTAAAATAAAAATTTGAAACATAGCAATTATTCACTCATTGCTCTGTTGTCTTGTGCAAACCTCAAACGTCATGTCAATGTCGTAATAAAGATTCAATGTCGTGTGCACCCGCGAAAGTCATATCAAGGCCGTAATCACGATTAAATTTCGTGTGCACCCTCAAACGTCACACCAAATCCGTAATCACGATTTAATGTCAAGTGCACCCACGAACTTCATACCAAGGTCGTAATTATGATTTAACGTCATGTGCACCTTCTAACATGATATCCAGGCCGTAATGACGATTAAATGTTGTGAGCACCCTCGAACGTCATATAAAGGTTGTAATAAAGAGTAAATTTATGTTTAAAACATTTTGAAAGCAGCCTGAACTAGTTATCCCGTGTCATTAAATACAATGAATTCAAGGGAATATATAGAAATGGAAATTGCTAATGGTTAGTTATTTATTTGGGTTCGAAAGAAACTACAATGGTATTTGCTTCCTTCTTGATAACTGAGTAGATACTCATGAAAATCTTTCACATGTTGAAGAGTTTTACTTGTGATGTATACTTAACAGCAATAATGATACTGTTTGATACCTTTTATTATTATTCTAATTAAATAACTGCTTGGTGTACTTTCGAGTCTGTCTTGGTTACGCATTGGCGTAAAAAAAATCGCGAAAGTTGATAAGGTAGCAATTAGTATTTGGGAGAGAGAAAAAAAGTTGCTTTGTTTAATGTATAAATAATTTCTTGATATGTTTTTTTACTTGAGTATAACCATATTCTACGAACAGTTTAACAGTGCAGATGTACTCATTTGTTTTATATCATGATTATATATAAAGCGTTTCAAAAGTTATGAATATTAAGGTGTTGTGGCTGATCTAATGATGTTTATTATTGTTTATCATAACAAAGTTTGTTTCCTCTGATACAACGAATGGTGAAGAAAATTTATACTGTAATAATTCAAAAGTGGCAGACTTCCGTATACCTATGGATTATGAGGTTAGTATTTTGACTGTATATTAGAAATCAAACAATAAGAGGCAATGACAATTTACCCCTGATTTTAGTAATAAGGAGTATATATATAGATATATATATATGTATATACAGTTGAGGCCAAAAGGTCACATACACCCATGGAATTCATTGAAATTTGTTCGCTTGCCAACCATCGTAAAATTTACTATATCTTCGGAAATATAGATACTACCATGACGAATTTGGTATCAAATGAAAGAGCGTATTAAGTTCCTCCTAATGCCGCTGGGATTAAAGAATATTTCAGGTGGAATTTTCTTTGAAGAAAAAAAGGTAATATTCGTGCCAAATGTATTCTAATGTTATCATATACTCAAACATTGTTTCATATAAATCGATAAATGTCAAATCTGTGATTCATTTTACATTTGCTATCATGATATGTCACCATTGAAGAAAAAAGTGTAATCTGAAATGTTTGGTTGAGAAGTATCTAGCACAAATATGAGATGTTTTTGCCAAGTTTTTATTTTTAATTTGTCTAAAATATGAAGATTTTTTTGGGGAAAAATGACACCTCACTATTTTCAGCTCCTGATGAAAAAAGGCCTACAGTAAACTTTATGATGTTTGGCAAGTGTCAACTCTTCTTTTAATTTCCTGGGTGTATGTAAACTTCTGGCCTCAACTGTATATATAAAGATTTTTTTTTCTACTGTTCCTAGAAATACAAATATAATTATTTCTAACAATTTAATATTACAAAAGAGGTTGTTTATTTAATTAACAAAAAATATGAAAATCAACTTAACATCGACATAATTTCTCAGCCTTGTATAGATTTTTAACGACTTTGATGTCATCGTTTGATGATTGATAGTTCCTTATAGTTTATTTGTTAAGATACAGTTTGAAGGAGAGTATTAATTAAACACCGTCGAGCATGCAATTTCTTTTAAGCTATTTCCTTCAATAAGTTTAATTATTTGGGAAACGGAGTGAATATTTTCACCCAAGTGTTTACTTTTTATCTTATTTGTAGAACTAAAAGTGAAAATTACGGTGTATCGAAATATGTTAATACATTCGTCGAATGAACTAATAATTAAATACTTTATAACAAATCCACGGTGTTTTACAATTGAAGAGCTCACTTGCAAAAGGGGTTAGGTCCAATTTCATCAAATTTGATTTTTTGGTCTCAATGTATAGATTTTTAGTAGCTCTATAAGATGATACCAAAGAAAAGTTGAAAATCCTTTAATCCTTTAGTGATCAAAAATGGCAAAGAAAAATCACTTTTTGTTCAAAGGGGTTAGGTCCATTTCAGTTTAGTTGCAAAAGGGATTTGGTCCACACCGATTTTTTTTGGAAAAGAATATTTAAAAAAATATGAATAAAGGTATATTTCTTTTATACCCAATTTTATGTTGTCATGGTAGGGAATCTTGAAAATTTAGTTTCGCATAAGAATATGCAATATACATGTAGGAGAGTAAAAAAAAATGATTTTCTTGGAGTGGACCTAACCCCTTTTGCAAACAAACTCTTCGAAGAGCTCATTTGTCAAAAGGGGTTAGGTCAATTGTTCATAAATTTTATTGTTTTCTGTCTCAAAACCTCTAAATCTTTAGTCGCTTTGATGAAAACAAAGAAAATTTGAAATTTACATGAAAACGTGAAAAAAAGTGGCAAAGAAAATCACTTTTTCAATCAAAATAGATTGGATTCATTTCAGTTTACTTGCAAAAGGGCTTAGGTCCACATTGATAACTTTTTAAAGAATTTATAGAAAAAAATTGAAGACAGGTAGATTTCTTTGATACCCAATTTTATGTTCACATGATAGGGTAGTACATCATGACAATTTAGTTTCTCATAAGAATATTGCAGTAAGTGAGAATAAAAAACATGGTTTTTCTCAGAATGGTCCAAAGTGGACCTAAGCCCTTTTGCAACTAAACTCTTCAATTGGAAAGTCAAAGGGATCTTAAATCTAGGCTTAATAATGCTTGTTTTACTATAAGGAGTATTTATTGGTCGCAGGTATGATTTTGAAGAAAGGAGAGGAGTTATTGCAAATGAGGAATGACGAAAATGCTTTCGATTCTGGAAAACTTTAGGGAAAAAAAATATATATATTATAACTTAGAGTAAAGCTAGCCTCAACATAGTTACGGACATTTCTGTTTCAATATATGAAGAAAAACGAAAGGCAAACAAAGTATTCAAATAGAACTATAATTAAATTATTACATTTTGTTTTCGTCCATGGTCACTTTTATTGAAACATAATAAAATCAAGCTGATTTGATTGGTTACAGTCTATCAGAAACGTTTATGAAGGGATTATGAAAGACTTTATATGATACCATAGTATGGATTTTGTAAAAAATATATATATAAATGAATAGTGAATGGATGTTTTTACGAGATGAGAACGAAGGTATAATATTTCTGTATACTATTTTTCATTCAGAATTGAAAATTTATACTTGTAATGATTGGATATATGAATATGTATAAACGTCATCCTTGTAATTTTTGGGATATACATATAATTTGTAGAGTACCTCAAATTTTATTATCGTTTTGAAGAGTATATTAATGTCTCATAATGATGTCAATTTTATAGTGGGAATTACAAGACGTGGATTGTGATAAATGTTTGACAATTTGCTACAAATGAAAAGTGTGATTTTATACGAAATTTACGTGTGTTTATATTGAATATATATAGATAAATAAATATATATACATGTATAACAATAAGTTCATTTTTAGATTTGTGGTGTTTAGTGGTAAACTGACAAAATATTCACATTATTTATCACAGTTTGTCGTATAGGTATAGAATTATTAAGAATAACTGTTAATAAACGTTCGAACTGTAATGACGGTTTTTTTTTTAACTTATTGTTTGTTTTCACTATATTTCGTTTGGATGAACCAAATTAAGCTCGAAACATTAAAGAGAGAGTGCGTGGGTGTGTGAGAGTCATATAGGAAGAGGGAGACGAGAGAGAGAGACGGCAGAAAATAAATCAAGGAAGAATCTCGGGGGAAAAAATAAAAAAGGGGGAGGTTGAAGAGACGCATGAAGAAATACAAATTAATAGATCAGAGAGTTGTGGGTTTGAATGCCTTAAGGCATGGCGTGTTTTCCTTTACAAGAATTTAATCCACCTGCGCTCCACCCATCCCACACAAGGTAATTGTGCGCTGTATAAATGCCTATTAGGCAGATATACTGCGTCGTAAAATATCAATTCTGAAAATGATCAATCTTCTTTCTTATTTCAATCACAAAAACGATAGACTAAGTAAGGCTTAAATTGTCTTTTTTCTGACGTTACTCATTATAATATACACCCCTCAAAAAAAAGTTTGGAAATCTGAGTTTGGCCATTCATTTGTCCCAACTCCCAATATTGCACAAAACCTATTTGACATTATACAAAAGATCATTTAATTCTCTTTAAAATGATACCATGCTTGATATGATCATGCCATCACAAAAAGAGCAGGATTCAAAAGTGTTGGATGAGGTCTGAATTGAAAAGCTGCAAAACGAGCAAAAAAAGTTTAGAAATCTGAGTTTGGCCATTGATTTCTCCCATCTCCCAATTTTACACAATGCCTATTTGGTATCATTCAGAAGATCATTTTATCCTTTTTAAAATAATACCATGCTTGTTTAATATGATCATGCCATCACGAAAAGAGCAGGATTCAAAAGTGTTGGATGAGGTCTGAATTGAAAAGCTGCAAAACGAGCAGAAATAGTCATGATGGGTCAATACAGAACATGATTATTTTGCCTGTGTCAATAGAAATGAAAATCCATTCAAATCAAGCCCCTGCTTCTTTATTTTTTATGTTTTGGTGTGGTTTTTGTAGTGATGGTTCTGTGAGATAACATGGTTTGAGTCGTGGTTTGAAATACCCATGCATGTTCGTTATGTGTGGAGGTGTTTTGATTCCATGTTAGTAATATGTTAAGGTGCTTGAAAACAATATTAAAAGAAACCGCTGAGAAACTCATCACCAAGGAAAAAAGAACAGTGACTTTCAATATTGTGTCATTTTGCCACTTTTGAATTTTGATTTTGCCCCACATTTTTAGGCACTGCACCTCCATGTGAACCATAATCATATCATGTAGGGTATCATTTTAAAGAAAATTAAATGATCTATTCATTGATATTATTTGCACATTGATATTTACTAAAACCGAGGAGGGATTATCGATCAAATTCAGATTTCCAAACTTTTTTGAAGAGTTTACATTCCATGTATAAGTGGGTGAAACTGTATGGGTTAGGGTCAGTGATAGGGTTATATAGAAAAATTGTCATTCTCCATTGGATTAGGGTGAGGATTTAGGGTTTAGGGTTTTGGGGATTAGGGTTAGAGGTTAGGTTTAAGGGTTAGTGGTTAGGGGTTACGGTTACAGAGTTATAGCCCAAAACACGAAAATCCATTAATTATATGTGTTATAACTATGTTGAAATATAATTTTGAATCTGGAAAATAGAATACTCGGAGTTCAGAGTTCGGGGGGGGGGGGGACGTCAAAAACATGATATGAAAGAAACAAGACGTTAACATACTGAGAAAAAAGAGAAAAGAATGAAGAGAGGAAAAGGAGACATTAATAATATATAGCATTTATGAGGCGCCGATTTATCTAGTTTCCTATTCAATGGCGCACTTTATATTACCCCTGCTGTAGCTCCAGCTGCTAAATGTGCTTGGTGCATTCAAGGAATTAATCCTGCCGGGTACCCATTCACCTCACCTGGGTTGAGTGCAGCACAATGTGGATAAATTTTTTGCTGAAGGAAAACACGCCGTGGCTGAGATTCGAACCCACGCCCCTCTCATTGAAAGACCAGATTCATAACCACTTGACCACGACGCCCCCAGTATTATACCGTGTTATATTATATACATTATACAGTGTGAGTAAAAAAAAAAATAACTTGATACATCACAAATTAAGAAAAAGAAACATGTCATGAACGCATAATCATATTATATGGCTAGAAAGAGTATCTTCTCCCAAACAATTTGATACCATATTTATGTGGTATATGTCTTCATGCTTTGATAATCAGGAGGTATTCTTTACTGTGATGTAAATTTTGATTTGCTCTAAAGTAAGGCATTTTGCAGAGGAATTGTCGTGCAATCGGAACAGTTGCAAGTGGAGCAATAGTCGTGCTATCGGTGACAGCCCGCGAGACCGACCTTTTTCCCCCTTCATCGGGTGCCGCGGTCGAGTGGTTTAAGGCACTTCGTTGCAGCGGCGTAACAGGTGCCTGCCAACAGAGGGGGGGGGGGGGGAGGGGGAAGAGCCAAATACTTCCATAACATTTCCAGTTTTCTTGTTAAACATTAAATGCACAAGATTATGAAGCAGAATTACCATAAAAATCAACGTTAAATGAGTAGAGTTAATGATTAAGCAGTGTCAGTGAAATTAGGCAACGTAAGTTTATACTGTAAGTAGCGGAAACACCCCCCCCCCCCTTGAGAGCCGTTTCGTGCGCGCAGTGTTTCACCACCGCCCCCTAAAATGAAATCCTAGCAACGCGACTGATTCTAAATTTAGAATACCTGGTATTATTTGCCCCCCCCCCCCCGATAACAGGCAGAGAATGTAAGAGGAGCGGGAGCAGACAAGAAACAATTCGAAGAAAACGTCGGCCAAGCTTCCGTGCTTTGCGCGGGAGGGGGAAACTCCCCCTTATAGGGAGCACCTTTCGCACGCTCAGTATTAAGTGTTTCGCCACTTCGCGTGCTCTCTACCGCCCCTTAAATGAAATCCTTCTGGACTTAATACCAGGAAATATTTTGACTCTATCCCCCCTCCCGAAAATAGGCAGAGGACGTATTGAGATGAGCGGGAGCAGACAAGGAACGATTCACAGGAACGTCGGAGCTTCCACGCTTCTCGCCGAGGACACTCCCCCTCCCTGCACCCCCTCCCCCAGAAAGCGCGCTTCCCGTACTATCTACCGCCCCTTAACTGAAATCCTAGCTATGTCACTAATTCTAGACGGAGTTACCGGGAAATATTTGGCTCTGCCCCCTCCCCCCTCTGATAACAGGTATACGCCGCTGCAACGAGGCGCCTTAAACCACTCGGCACCTGATGAAGGAAAATACAATTTAAAAAAAAGTCGGTCTCGCAGGCCTTCAGCCTCGCGGGCCTTCGGTCAAGTGGTCGGACTCCGTGCTATCGGAGTAATTATCGACGGAGCAAATGGCGGCGGAGCAAGTGTCGACTGAGCAAATGTCAGCAGAGCAGTTGTCCGAAGCAATTATTGGCGAAGCATTTGTCGGATTTTGAGTAGCAATTCGTCACCTGAGAAGCATAGTGACGTTAACTAAAAAAAAAAATCGTCCCCGGGTCGATTTTTTGTTTTACAAAACCCTAACCTATCATCTTTTAGAGTTATTTTTTCGCTTTCGTTTGGTCTAATCGAGAAATCACGAATTCAAATATTTATCAAGATATCAATCAGAAACATATTAACGTAAACTCTTTTTCGCACAATTCCTGAGAATCATACTGGCGTTAACTCATATTATGTTTGTGCGCATCATGATCTGCGCATATTTTACTCCACGCGCACTGACGTCACAGTATTCAATTCAATTCAATTCTTTATTCCATTTCCATTCAAAACATTATACAAATTAATATAAAGTAATATAAATCAAGTACAATTTTACAGACGAGCATTCTTACTTCGTAAAAACAACACGGTATAATATTGAGCATAAATGGAAGCAAAGCTTGTAAAGTGTGGATCCCCCTTGGAAATTAAGAAATTATTGTCGACTTATTCAAATATGCGTATATATACAGGAAAGAAAAAAAGAAGGAACAAAGAGGTTGAAATCATATTGATGTAAACATAATTACTGACCAAGTGCAAAGCTATTCACATAAAGTGGTCTCCGCTATGAAGAGTATGTTGCGCACTAGACAGAAGAAAAATTAGAAAGAGAGAGGGAATAACAAGACATGAAAGTCAAGACAAAACAAAAGACAGGTGTCATGAAAGAGATTTAATTATAGATATGTTTCAGTTAAAGTTTAAACATGTGTTAAACATATTTACTTGTTCCAGGTTAGGGTAGGCTTATAGACAAGCATGTACATATGTTTTGAATATTTCAAAAGCAAGCGTTGCAAACGTTTGATACCCCCTTTAGAGTACAAGTGTACCAGGTTGATGTCATATTTTGTACAGGTGTTAGAAATATTTCTTATTAGGTGAAGCATTTTCATTCAGGTGTCATAAATAGCCAATACAATGTTCTAGCATTGATGAATGTAGGGTACAGATGCACAGGAAGTGTCTTTTGTTATTAAGAATGTGTTGCTTTATGCACTCATCTGTTATTGAGATTCTTTGAATTACTTTATAGACATTTTACGGTTAATCCTAGTAACGGAAGGGTATATTAGGAGGTTATTTTCAGTAATTCAGAGAGAACAACCTAAGCTAGAATAGACCACAGATGTTAGAATAGGCAGACAAAGTTAAAACTGAGGGACTACGTCGGTGACGAGATAACCCCGACCTTTCGTTGGAGAACGCGAACGCTTATTTACGACGGTAGTTGATTTTGGAAGAGACTTTTGGGTCCGTCGTCATCGTCGTAAAACTATGTTTTGCAATGCAAATTGTGTGACATGAGATTTTTTATTCATTTCGCATCTGCAACGGAAACATACAATATGCGTTTCGTGTGCAAACTTCTGGTTGCTACTATGGTAACAGCGATATATCCGATTTAGGGCGACTTTCTAGTGCCACATTTGGTTCCTCCCAGAGCTCGAGAGGCCGCCCGGGGGCCCACTTCCATTGACGAGTGGATACCAGGCGCGACCACGCGTAAAAGGGGACAGAGTGGGCAAGTACGTTACGTATATAGGCCTTTGTAACGTTATAAGGGTGTCAAAACGATGTTTAAAATACTGAAAAAAGTTATATATACACAACAAAAAAAGTAAGTCCCCCCTTAAACAAACATCAATAATTTCCGAACCAATGCGAGTTTTTAATATATTTTTACATGAGCGTGTAGGTAATTTTATAAGCTACCCTCTGAGTAAATGTTATGGATGTATTTTAAGTCATGCTTCAGTGAGCACCGTCAGAAGGCAAAAATGTCACTTTTCAAAAGTCACAAGCCAAATATCATGACTTTGATTCCGTCTTATTGGAACTAATTCCACATTTTCATCATGAAAAATAGTCAGAAGGCTTGTAAAGGGTATTTTCTAAAAGACGATACAACTTTTTTGGCTAGATTTCACGGTTGAATAAACACAGTCAAAATTTGTTATGATTGGATATTTTACACATTTCTATCAATAAAAATGATAGAATATGATGACAGTTATTTTTGGGAAAGTTATTTTCAACAATATTCATCGTTTCATGGTTCAATGAACATTTATTGAAAAAAAAAATACGATTTTCAAATATCATAGGCAAGTATTGTTTCATTTTTGTAATTGAAAATGATCTTTTCTCAACTTTTTCGCTATGATCATGACCAATTAACATGCTTCAATAATTCAAAGGCGTTTAAATAAACATTCACGCTTGAATGAACATGTGGAATGTGATTAGCTCTTTTTTACGTTATTGGAAAAAATGCAATTTGTAACTATGGATATCTGTCACAAACCTCCTTGTATAGTTCATTTGATTTGATTCTTATGAAAATCCCGATGTTTAATGCATCAGTGAGCACACAATATTCGAAAATTATGCAAATGAGAAGAAAGTTCAAGGCCCTGGCCCCACTCTGTGCCGTATCGAAAGGTTATTTTGGTGTGCGCGCCTTTTGGATAGTGTTACTCTGAAGCCATGTGCGAAGTTTCATTAAATAACTGTTGGCAAAAGTAACAAAAACCGTCCATGAAACAAACCCTCATTTCATATTTGTTAGAATTTTGACTTCCTCTCTCATAGACTTGTGTACATTATGGGTTCATATGTTTAAGAATAAGTAACCCCTTATTCAATATGGTGGAAAATTTTTTCAAGGCTGTCTTTAGCAATGTCATTTGGCAGTAATATTTATCAACCTATGGGCAGAATTCTGTGCAAAAATGAAATCGATTTATTTATTTATGTATGAGTGAGCACGCATCAAAGTGGTAAAATTTGTATTTTAAATGTCACAGACTCATTTTAATGGTAATAAAGTGAATATGGGGGCAAATTCGGTTTCAAATGTGACTTTGATTGCTGTTGTTTTTATCAGCCATCATTTCTATCACCACAAACTTTCCGAACTTTAAATATTTTCATGGTTGACCGAGCACATTCGAAAACTAAGGAATGAATACTCTTTATGCTGCATAAATGTATTCTTTTCCTAACAATTTCTCATGATCAGTTTAATTTATGGACAAATCAGTGGTGGATCCAGAATTTTAAAATGGGAGAGGGGCCTATAATCGGGGGAGCCACCAACATTTTCAAATTTTAACATGATCTAACAAGTTGTAGAGGATACTACCATAAACACCTATGATGACACGTCACAATACAGGGGCCGCGGAACGGTTTTCAAAGTGGGGGGGGGGGGGCTGAGCCAAAAGTGGGAGACTGACCATGCAAAAAATCATAATCGTTTGGTCATTTTCAAATTTTTGTACATGCTTTTGGAAAAAAGTGGGGGGCTGAAGCCATACAATATCAAAATTGTGTGTGGGGTGGCTAAATGATGGATAGTAAAACAGAATAACACCATAAAATTCACCTAAAAACAACTTTTGCCCAATTTTGTATTTGCACAATCTGAAAAACGACTCTTGTGACTTTCAAAAATTGTCATTTTAAATTCAATCTTTAATTACTCATGCATGACTCAATTGATCAATCTCATTTTTCCCCAGTAGTTGCTTAATGAGTGTAGAAAACCACCTAGGAAATATCTTATCTCAAAATAATTCCGTTCAAACGTTACAGCAATTTGATTTAGGGGGGACTTACTTTTTTTGTTGTGTATATTTCCCATACTTGTAGGGTTTCATAAGCCAAATTATTGTTAAGAGATGCATTTTCATAATCTGGAAAAGCTTTGCTTCCCTTGTTTAGGGTGCTTTTCGAAACCGCATGGTCGTGCCTGGTATCCACTCATCAATGGAAGTGGTCCCCGGGGAATTTGAATCTAATCCCCCATTTCTGGGGAAAGTAAAACACAATGCCCATTACATTGTGTGCTAGAGGCATATCGTTTGTGTAGGAGGAGTAAGCAAAATAAAAAACCCCGCAAATTTGGCTTGTGTTCAGACGTTTTGCATGTTTAGGCCTATTGCCTATGCCGTGTACATATCAACGCATGCGAAATGGTTTCGGCTGGAGACATTGGAGAGGTGATCTGACCCATGGAATCAATTGCCAGTGATCGACCAATTATAATCCACATTAAATGCAATATCGATTCGATGGACTGTAATGATCTATATCTAAGCCTTAATTCAGTAAGTTTTTCCTCACTCAATATGTACTCGACTTTCTTATCCATTTCATAATCTATTGAAGGCCCTGTATTTCGAATATCTCCAGCCAGCTGTCATAGTAGAGGCTCGCCGCCGGCTCAGGGGGCATGTACGATGATGACCAACAGTCGTAATGTACATGCATGTATGGTGCGGGTGTCGCGGGAAAGAATTTTGCACACGAAAAGCAGATCTGTGGGGCCTGTAACCCCCCTGTAACACAAAGCTTAGCATTGATTGTAGAGCAGTTTTCTACGTTTGATTCTATTGACTATAATGTACAATCAATCATAAAATCAAGTGTATGATTAAGCGTTAACTTTTGTGTTAGGGGACCCTAATATTAGCGTCCGTGAGGTTTGCGAAAGGTCCCAATTTTTTCGAGCAAACTTGGTTCGGGTGAGTGGTATTATGAAAAGATGTACTTTGGCGAGTTGTGTAAGAATGGATTGCATTGTTAAAAAAAAAGAATGTGGTGATAGTGACTGGCAATTCATTTGTGGTTAGCTGGAACATACATGTAAAGATGCCTAAATTATTGCAATGTAAATCTGGGATTCGAAAGAGTTTATTTTCATAAAAGTATCGACTTGTATGGGAGAGGAAACCGGCATTATTTATGTTTCTTACCGTACGTTTTTGAATAATAAGCAACTTGTGTAGTTGAGATTTGCTTCTATTACCCCAGGCGAGTATACCGTGAGGTAAGGCAGAATTTAAATGTTGTAAAGGGATAGTAAGATATTTTGAGGAAGTTCGAGTTTAAGTTTGTTTAAAATACCCGTGTTTCTCGCCGTTAGTGTGCAAAGATAATTAGTATGTTTTTCCCATGACAGTTTGCTATCAATATAAATTCCAAAAAATTTTGTAGAATCGACTTTACCTAGGTTTGAATTGACAATCGATATATCACCGGGTAAAGATTTTACATTACTGCTAAATAACATATAATGGGTTTTGTTTACATTCAAAGACAGCTTATTTGTGTTTATCAGGGACTGCACCATTTTCATTTCATCGTTTAGGATTTCAAGGAGGGTGATGGGGTTACAGTGGCAGTAAAATAAATTAGAATCATCTGCAAAAAGAATAAAAGACAAAATATTAGAATATTGTTGGAAATCATTAATATACAATATAAATAATAAGGGGCATAACAGAGAACCTTGTGGGACACCACATGATACCAATCTAGGTTAAGAGTTTTGTCCATTAAACACTCGCTAATTGTTTTCTGTCGGAAAGTAATTCCAAAACCACTCCAAGGCATTTCCTTGAATACCATAGTAGGATAATTTGTATAGTAAAATATTATGATTAATGGTATCGAAGGCCTTGGAGAAGTCCAGTAGCGAGCGCACAGAAGCGTTGTTAGTGTACCAGAACGCTAACATTAGGGCCAGTCACACCTTTCACGGGCGACCACCGCTAGACGCATTGCTTTTACTAACAGACCACTAAAAGTAGGCCTACCGGTATCGATTAACTCACAGAAGCTTAGTCGAATTCCTAATAATCTAACAATAAAAGGCTTAGCAGAAGCTAACAGTGGCGCTAATGTTAATACAAATCACTAACAGTGCCAAGGGCACCAATAGTGATGATGTTAGTGAATAATTTCTCTCTTTAAAACTTGTCTCCCTTTCTTATACCAAATAATTTATGATACCTCGACCGAATTAAAGGGGTATTCTGGGCCCAACAATATATAAATAAATTGAGTAAAATTAGATGAGCAAATTGCTGAAAATTCATCAAAATCTGAAAAAAAATAACAAAATTCTTGAATATTAAAAATTAAACACTTTTTGCAACTGATATTACTGAGCAGCATGTGGCCATGAATATGCAATAAATGGAACGATAATGCCATATCCTCTAGCTCTTTCCCCTTTTTCTGATTTTATTGAAAATTTGAAATGAACTGAGTGTCTCAAATGTATGTTTGTCGCCCGAGTAACAAAATGATGATCTTTGAAGCAATATTCTGTGTGGACAAAATTTAAATAAGCCTAATTTTGTATGATACAACAGAC
This sequence comes from Lytechinus pictus, assembly GCF_037042905.1. Lineage (NCBI taxonomy): Eukaryota > Metazoa > Echinodermata > Echinoidea > Temnopleuroida > Toxopneustidae > Lytechinus > Lytechinus pictus. Next base: position 29,413,781 of record NC_087260.1, read on the forward strand.
CCTCATTGCATATTCCTGGAGACATTAATATAAATTTCACCAAAATAGGGCCTAATTTTTTTCTTCTCATTTCCAATTTTTATCAATTCGTCAGTGTTTTGTTTGTCTCACTTTACAGTTCGAACCGTATTATTTTCTTCAGCCTGGAGTACCCCTTTAGGAATAGGTATATAGCAGGGGATGTTGATTAGTGCCAAGATATACGATCCTTTTCAAAGATTTTTCTTCCAAGATATATCATGTATTAAGATGTGTGAAGACATTTATTATGAATAGACCCTACATTAGAAAGAAGAAAAATAGCTGATGAAATTTATCGCATGATAACCATCATTGGCAAATACTATACCATGAGCATGATGAGTGAAGTCTGTGAAGAGCATTTGCAAACAAAAGAAACTGATGAAAAGTGGGATTGCATTTTTTTTATACAGAATCTCCATCGTAATATCATGATAGGCAATTGTTTTGATCTTTTTAAGCTTATTCGATATTTTTTAAAATTAAATTAGTAATACTACCTGCTGCCATTTCATGTTTAAAATGTAATAATAATTCAATTTTGTAGGCCTATATGATATGAATAACATTCTTTACCCTTTCCCAGACAAGATTTTAAACTTGTAGGATGTCCAAATAATCATAACTAAATCTAAGTTAAATCTAGATCACTACCAAGACTACGCACAAATTATAGATTTTGCCTAACTCTAATCCTCTAACAACAGCTTTCTCTGCCTTCTTCGCGGTAATTCTACCCATGTTGTTAAGAACTGATTTGTTAATGGATAATACTATAAAGATTGTGATGTCAAACGTTGATCTCAGATGTAAATAACGCATTATAGCCATCGTGGCGAGATTACCGGTTGTAACAGGGGCCCTTTGTTAGCGCAGTGTTAGTGAAATGTTACGCTAACAGCGGCTAACTGCGCTTCTGTGCGACCAATACAGGAAAATTCCAACAGTGTGAGACATGTTATCTAAGGCATGGGCTATCTTATCTAAAAAACAAAAACAAGTAATGCATGAATTTTGGAATGTTTCTGTCTGAAACCGAATTGATTATTTGATAAAACGTTATGATTAAGTAAAAACTTCATTGTACGTGGGTATAACAATTTTTGCGAAGATTTTGGAAACGGAGGTCAAGTGAGAAATAGGGCGATAATTACCAAGTTGATCGGAGGTCCCTTCGTTTAATATTGGTATAACCTTAGCAATTTTCATTTTCTCTGGAACAATGCCATTTGTGGTAGATGAATTAAGGATCAGTGGCGTAACAGGCGGGGGGCATGGGGGGGGGGGCAAGCTGCCTCCTGGCAGATTTCACCGGGAAAATTGAAAAGAACGGGGAAAAAGGGAGGGAGAAAGAAAAGGGAAAGGGGAAGGAAAGGGGAAATGGAAAGGAGGAAAAGGAAAGGGAAAAGTGAAAAGAAAACGAAGAAGAAGAAACAATTTTAATAGAAAAGGAAGGAAAGCGGAAAAAGGAACGAAAGAACATTTGAGATAGAACAAACTAATCCGAAATAGGCCTATGTAATGCAATAGCATGATGGAAAATAAATCAATAGATGAAAAATGGCAAACAATAGCAGACAATAAAGGTAGAATGAAATTAGTCAAAAGCTAAATTAGAAAGCAAAGAAAAGGGACATGAAAAAAAAAAATTAATAACATGACCGGGCTGCTGAGGATAGAAAATAAAGAGCGGGAAGAAAGATGGACTGCATACAACATTGTGCTATAAGCTTGCTAAATTTTATGTAAATAAGCTACCGGGGCTTTGCTCCAGACCCAATTGGGGCTCTTCATCTATAACCTTCAAATGGCTCTATAACGCCCTCCTGTAGGGTTTACGTTCAATCACTATCGTACAGGCGCGGGGGGATCTTGGTTCTACACCCAAGAGGAAATAAAAGAAATTATAGGAGACAACGTAATATGAAATGAATGGAAACAATAAAATGTGTTATTTGCTAAATATAATGTATATCTAACACATTAAAATTTACTTTCAATAGGCATTTCTTTCAGCTCGCTTTGCTCGCTGGCGACTTTTTACAAATTTTCCCACATTTCTATGTTCAAAATATTTGGTTCAACTGGGTCGAATAAATGTGTTGTGTAAAAGCTATATACTGTACAGTGTGTCTCTAAAAAAAGTAAACCCAACTTCAACGGCAAATTTTCAGAAAACTAAAAAATATTTACACATTATTTTTTTCATGGTTAGATAGTCCAATAAGTCTTCTGTCCAATTACATCACTTAGGTTATCTAACTCTCATGCATGACTGAGCATTATTCAACTTAGTGAACTGGTGTCAAATCATCACTGTGGCAAGTTATTCTTGTTATTTTCATGCATTCAAGGCCTATTTGAAGTTAAACTCAGTGGTTCCGTGATCAGCATACTTTCTCACATTGTACCAGATGGCCCTTTTGTTGGAGGCTGGCTCTCGGGGAACTGCACCCGAAAAGCCTCTTGAACTTCCACGAAACTTCTTGTTTCCTGGTATTGAGTTACCAGGAATACTCTCTGCTCAATTGTCAACTGTACCATGTTTGGAAAGCATGTGAAGTGTGCCTGTGTTAGGAACAACCTTTGCTGAAGTTGTTATGAAATTATAGGCCTAACATGTGACCAAAATTTAACTTCAAATAGGCCTTGAATGCATGACAATAGCAAGAAATAATTTGCCACAGTGATGATTTAATCATAGGCCTAACATGTGACAAACAACGCTGTATATACCCGCGATTTGATTATAATAGCGGCAATCTGCGAGGTTTTGATATCAAAAAGTTCTGAGGGCTCCAGACGGACCCCAACCGCATAGCACTGGCGTATATTAGTATGGAAGGGTTGGGCCATTGTCCCAAAAAGTTCTACAACCAACAAAAATAAAGGAGGAAAGAAAAGTAAAGGAAAAGTGTAGGATATGATTTTATTCACTGAATATAAATAGTGTCAAAAAATATCTCAAAGTTAAATTCTCATGAAAATGTGATTTTTATTCTCGCTCGCTCGGGACTTATTAGCTTATTAGCACATACGCCATACTGCGCCTCTCGTTTTTTACTCTTCACGCTACTGCCGCAAAGAATCATATTCACATGCAGTGGCATACAGACCACAAAAAAGGAATGGAAAGAGAGAAAAGTGAAATATGTTATTCTTTGGATATCATGTCAAAATCTATCACAAAATTTGATTTTTGTATTAAAATGTCAAAAATTTTGCTCGCTCGCAACTTTTTTTTAAAGATGAATTTTGCCTGATACGCAATGTCTGGCCCTCTCAAAATCGTCGCCTCATTACACCATTACGTCTGTTCATACCATGATATGACCGGGAAATTTTTGGCTCTTCCCCCCCCCCCCCCCCTGGCCACTGACCCATGTTACGCTGCTATTTAGGATATGTGTCACGGGTGGTATAATTTGTCGTATGATCTATTTTAATATACGATTTGATATGCCATCATACCCGGGGCTTTTATTTAATTTTAGATTACTAATAATATCTACAATTCATTGTTCTAGGATTGGGGTGAAGATAGCGAATGTGGTTTTGAGGATTTTAAAAAGTTTTTAAAGTCTATGTCGGTTGTGGGAATATTATGGGCAAGATTTGGGCCAATATTGACGAAATAGTTATTAAATTCCTTTACAATTTTGAGGAGATTTAGTATGTCATTATCGTTTATACGAATTCTTGTAATCTTGTTGGATATCTTTTTTTTTTCTTTTCAGGATGTTGTTAATTGAAGTCCATGTATTTTTAATGTCATCTTTATGTTTAAAGAATTCTTGTGAATAAAAGTTCTTCTTAAAAACTCTTAACGAAGTTGTTAGTACATTACGGCCAGAGGTATATTTGGATTTATTCAGAGGAGTAGGATTGTTTTTATATTTGTAGAATAGATTTTTTTTTGTAGTAATGCACTTTAATAGAGCTTTAGATATCAATGGACGTCTAGAGCGCTTTATATAGTTAGAATAAAGATCTAGTGCTCAACAGAAAAAGGTATTGTTTTCGATAATATGTCTTTAAAATATGGGCTGTAATGATGTACTTTTTCAGCTTATTTTCATGTATTGAATGTATTTTTTGAAAGAACAAAAACAAGCTATGAATACAGTGCTTCATATTAAAAAATGTTATCAATTTTGATGAGAATAATCTGCATTTTAAAGAAATGTTTCATAAAAGGGGAACGTAAGAAAACCGAAATTGAAATCGAGAATAAAAAACCGTTACATCAACAGGGATGTGAAAAGTGTAATAAACTGACTTTATAACGAGAGATAAAGAGGAAATATTAAATTTGAAGAGCTAAAAAGATGAGGAAAATGAAAGAGAGTAATAACAGGAATACAAATAGGAAACATGAATAAGTTAATACATTACAATGAAAAAAGAAAGCACAAAAGTTTCAGAAGTAATATAAATGGGAATAATTTTATGACGAAGCTACAAAATAAAGGGAAGAATAGAGGAAAAGAAAAAAAGTTTACCACTAATGAGAAAAAAAAAAAAGGCGAACATGTTAGAAATAAAATAAAGAATAAAAACAATAAATTAAGAAAAAAAGACGGAGATGAAGATTAGAAAAAACAGAAAAATACAAAATGACCTGTGAAAAACAATCATAATCTTGTGGTACACACCGCTCGATAAAAAATGCGCATGCGCTATACGGGTTTCCGCCCTTAAATTTATCATGAATTGAATAATCACTGAAAAGCATAAGGGCGCTTACTTTTCAATGGACTGTATTATCTGTAAATACTCTAATTTTCTCGTAATTCCTTGATATAAGTTTAAAGACATCTTTAGGTTTTCGTTTGTGAAAAAATAAAATGAAATTATTCACGAAAACATTGTAAAATCCATCTTCAAACATTTTCCAAAAACTTTAAATGCGATTTTCTCGAAATCTTTTTTTGCGCGCGTGAAATGGGTTAATGTCACTATGCTTCTCAGGCGACAAATTGTCGGCGGAGTAGATGTCAGTGAAGCAATTGTCGGGTCACCCATCAATCAGGCGAGCATTAATTGAGTCTTTGAAAAGAATAGCAGTCCGACCACCACCGTACGAGCTTCGCGGGTGCAAAATTATTGTTCCCACAAGAGTTCTGGACCCCAATGTGAATATTTATGACTTGCGTCTTCTGAATGAGAGTACGCATGCGCTTGAAAAAAAAAATTGTGGTCGTTCGCGTTGTGTTGCATGCCATGAATAAATAACACCCTCAATCAGCTCATGTTCAAATTGCTGGTACCCTATATAATTGCCATTGAAGGTCAAGTCAACCCCGGAATAATGTTGGTTTGAATAAATAGAGAAAAATCTAATTATCAAAAGGCTTAAAATTTCATCAAAATCGGATGTAAAATAAGCAAATTATGACATTTTAAAGTTTTGATTATTTTTCACAAAACAGTGATATCGACAACTCAGTGTCATGCAAATGAGTCAGTCGATGATGTCCATCACTCACTATTTTCATTAGATTTTTTATTGTTTGAATACTACATTTAATTTTTCACAGATTTGACAATAAGGACCAAGTTGACTGAACCATATCTGCATATAGTATAAAACAATGCTAATTCCTTATGTTCAGGTAGGAATTTATCGTTGTTTCACTTGACAATGAGGTGAACATTACAATATTTCATATTTCAGAGAATAAAATACAAAAGAATGGTGATTGGATGACGTCATCAGTTTCCTCATTTGCATACCGACCAGGATGTGCATATAACTGTTTTGTGAAATTAAGCGAAACTTTAAAATGTCATAACTTTCTTATTTTTCATCTGATTTCGATGAAATATTTAGTGTTATGCTTGTTGGATTTTTCTCCTTTTATTCAAATCAGCTTTTTCTTGGGGTGGACTTGTCGTT
>NC_087260.1:29422200-29425516 GCF_037042905.1 Lytechinus pictus
GTTAGGGTTAGGGTTAGGGTTAGGGTTAGGGTTAGGGTTAGGGTTAGGGTTAGGGTTAGGGTTAGGGTTAGGGTTAGGGTTAGGGTTAGGGTTAGGGTTAGGGTTAGGGTTAGGGTTAGGGTTAGGGTTAGGGTTAGGGTTAGGGTTAGGGTTAGGGTTAGGGTTAGGGTTAGGGTTAGGGTTAGGGTTAGGGTTAGGGTTAGGGTTAGGGTTAGGGTTAGGGTTAGGGTTAGGGTTAGGGTTAGGGTTAGGGTTAGGGTTAGGGTTAGGGTTAGGGTTAGGGTTAGGGTTAGGGTTAGGGTTAGGGTTAGGGTTAGGGTTAGGGTTAGGGTTAGGGTTAGGGTTAGGGTTAGGGTTAGGGTTAGGGTTAGGGTTAGGGTTAGGGTTAGGGTTAGGGTTAGGGTTAGGGTTAGGGTTAGGGTTAGGGTTAGGGTTAGGGTTAGGGTTAGGGTTAGGGTTAGGGTTAGGGTTAGGGTTAGGGTTAGGGTTAGGGTTAGGGTTAGGGTTAGGGTTAGGGTTAGGGTTAGGGTTAGGGTTAGGGTTAGGGTTAGGGTTAGGGTTAGGGTTAGGGTTAGGGTTAGGGTTAGGGTTAGGGTTAGGGTTAGGGTTAGGGTTAGGGTTAGGGTTAGGGTTAGGGTTAGGGTTAGGGTTAGGGTTAGGGTTAGGGTTAGGGTTAGGGTTAGGGTTAGGGTTAGGGTTAGGGTTAGGGTTAGGGTTAGGGTTAGGGTTAGGGTTAGGGTTAGGGTTAGGGTTAGGGTTAGGGTTAGGGTTAGGGTTAGGGTTAGGGTTAGGGTTAGGGTTAGGGTTAGGGTTAGGGTTAGGGTTAGGGTTAGGGTTAGGGTTAGGGTTAGGGTTAGGGTTAGGGTTAGGGTTAGGGTTAGGGTTAGGGTTAGGGTTAGGGTTAGGGTTAGGGTTAGGGTTAGGGTTAGGGTTAGGGTTAGGGTTAGGGTTAGGGTTAGGGTTAGGGTTAGGGTTAGGGTTAGGGTTAGGGTTAGGGTTAGGGTTAGGGTTAGGGTTAGGGTTAGGGTTAGGGTTAGGGTTAGGGTTAGGGTTAGGGTTAGGGTTAGGGTTAGGGTTAGGGTTAGGGTTAGGGTTAGGGTTAGGGTTAGGGTTAGGGTTAGGGTTAGGGTTAGGGTTAGGGTTAGGGTTAGGGTTAGGGTTAGGGTTAGGGTTAGGGTTAGGGTTAGGGTTAGGGTTAGGGTTAGGGTTAGGGTTAGGGTTAGGGTTAGGGTTAGGGTTAGGGTTAGGGTTAGGGTTAGGGTTAGGGTTAGGGTTAGGGTTAGGGTTAGGGTTAGGGTTAGGGTTAGGGTTAGGGTTAGGGTTAGGGTTAGGGTTAGGGTTAGGGTTAGGGTTAGGGTTAGGGTTAGGGTTAGGGTTAGGGTTAGGGTTAGGGTTAGGGTTAGGGTTAGGGTTAGGGTTAGGGTTAGGGTTAGGGTTAGGGTTAGGGTTAGGGTTAGGGTTAGGGTTAGGGTTAGGGTTAGGGTTAGGGTTAGGGTTAGGGTTAGGGTTAGGGTTAGGGTTAGGGTTAGGGTTAGGGTTAGGGTTAGGGTTAGGGTTAGGGTTAGGGTTAGGGTTAGGGTTAGGGTTAGGGTTAGGGTTAGGGTTAGGGTTAGGGTTAGGGTTAGGGTTAGGGTTAGGGTTAGGGTTAGGGTTAGGGTTAGGGTTAGGGTTAGGGTTAGGGTTAGGGTTAGGGTTAGGGTTAGGGTTAGGGTTAGGGTTAGGGTTAGGGTTAGGGTTAGGGTTAGGGTTAGGGTTAGGGTTAGGGTTAGGGTTAGGGTTAGGGTTAGGGTTAGGGTTAGGGTTAGGGTTAGGGTTAGGGTTAGGGTTAGGGTTAGGGTTAGGGTTAGGGTTAGGGTTAGGGTTAGGGTTAGGGTTAGGGTTAGGGTTAGGGTTAGGGTTAGGGTTAGGGTTAGGGTTAGGGTTAGGGTTAGGGTTAGGGTTAGGGTTAGGGTTAGGGTTAGGGTTAGGGTTAGGGTTAGGGTTAGGGTTAGGGTTAGGGTTAGGGTTAGGGTTAGGGTTAGGGTTAGGGTTAGGGTTAGGGTTAGGGTTAGGGTTAGGGTTAGGGTTAGGGTTAGGGTTAGGGTTAGGGTTAGGGTTAGGGTTAGGGTTAGGGTTAGGGTTAGGGTTAGGGTTAGGGTTAGGGTTAGGGTTAGGGTTAGGGTTAGGGTTAGGGTTAGGGTTAGGGTTAGGGTTAGGGTTAGGGTTAGGGTTAGGGTTAGGGTTAGGGTTAGGGTTAGGGTTAGGGTTAGGGTTAGGGTTAGGGTTAGGGTTAGGGTTAGGGTTAGGGTTAGGGTTAGGGTTAGGGTTAGGGTTAGGGTTAGGGTTAGGGTTAGGGTTAGGGTTAGGGTTAGGGTTAGGGTTAGGGTTAGGGTTAGGGTTAGGGTTAGGGTTAGGGTTAGGGTTAGGGTTAGGGTTAGGGTTAGGGTTAGGGTTAGGGTTAGGGTTAGGGTTAGGGTTAGGGTTAGGGTTAGGGTTAGGGTTAGGGTTAGGGTTAGGGTTAGGGTTAGGGTTAGGGTTAGGGTTAGGGTTAGGGTTAGGGTTAGGGTTAGGGTTAGGGTTAGGGTTAGGGTTAGGGTTAGGGTTAGGGTTAGGGTTAGGGTTAGGGTTAGGGTTAGGGTTAGGGTTAGGGTTAGGGTTAGGGTTAGGGGTTAGGGTTAGGGTTAGGGTTAGGGTTAGGGTTAGGGTTAGGGTTAGGGTTAGGGTTAGGGTTAGGGTTAGGGTTAGGGTTAGGGGTAGGGTTAGGGTTAGGGTTAGGGTTAGGGTTAGGGTTAGGGTTAGGGTTAGGGTTAGGGTTAGGGTTAGGGTTAGGGTTAGGGTTAGGGTTAGGGTTAGGGTTAGGGTTAGGGTTAGGGTTAGGGTTAGGGGTTAGGGTTAGGGTTAGGGTTAGGGTTAGGGTTAGGGTTAGGGTTAGGGTTAGGGTTAGGGTTAGGGTTAGGGTTAGGGTTAGGGTTAGGGTTAGGGTTAGGGTTAGGGTTAGGGTTAGGGTTAGGGTTAGGGTTAGGGTTAGGGTTAGGGTTAGGGTTAGGGTTAGGGTTAGGGTTAGGGTTAGGGTTAGGGTTAGGGTTAGGGTTAGGGTTAGGGTTAGGGTTAGGGTTAGGGTTAGGGTTAGGGTTAGGGTTAGGGTTAGGGTTAGGGTTAGGGTTAGGGTTAGGGTTAGGGTTAGGGTTAGGGTTAGGGTTAGGGTTAGGGTTAGGGTTAGGGTTAGGGTTAGGGTTAGGGTTAGGGTTAGGGTTAGGGTTAGGGTTAGGGTTAGGGTTAGGGTTAGGGTTAGGGTTAGGGTTAGGGTTAGGGTTAGGGTTAGGGTTAGGTTAGGGAT